>NW_025317350.1:0-178826 GCF_018873765.1 Telopea speciosissima | reverse complement strand
TCTAGTCATTAGGGTTCGATCATTCCATAACACGGATGGAGGTACCTCCGGTCATTGATAATCAGTTCGAGTTTACAATTTAGATCGTCAATGTTTTCATTATTGTATACATATTCGCCAATTGGCCTTAGCATGTAACTCATTGGAGTTGTAGCGATGTATCACGCTGATATCATAGTACTAAAACTCGCGAACTTTCGGTCGAGATATCGAATATTTCGAGTATCTTGACCTGTCCGAAACGAAATGCAAGTCCGATATGAAAAAATACAATATTTCGAATATTTCAAAAATTTCGATCATCTCGTTTCGGAAATTTCGGAAATCTCGGTAATTTCGGTCATCTCGTTTTGAAATTTCGGAAATCTCGGTCATTTTTGGCATTTTACACCCAAAGAAAAATACCATATTTCGACGAAATTTCGGTAACTCGGAAATTTCGGTCAGACCAAAACACCGAAACGAAACGAGATTTAGTACCATGGCTGATATTGCAATTCCTGTATAAGGCACAGTGTTACAATAAATTCTATCATTCTAGTATACATATATAAAGCATATAAATACAAAGATTTAACATTAATATATGATATTACATTAAAAAAAATATAATTAAGCAAAACAAACACGTAAGTCCCTTGTCATTTTAGGTCTATTCTATATTAATTTATTAATATATGTATTGTTTATATAATTATAATATAGTACTTTATTTTATAGTATTTTATTAGATTTTATTTAAATTTTATTTTAAATTTTTGTTTAAATTATTTTTAAGTCCACCGGATTCAAGTTTAAGATCCTACAGATTCAGGTTTGAAGTCCTACGGTCGACTGTAGGGCTTCACAGCAGCCTTGTTTAAAATTTCAGGTCCTACGGATTCAGGACTTGGGTCAACCGGTTGACCCAATCGACCGGTTGACGACACGGTAGTATTTAAATTTAAAACGATGGTTCATTGTTCATTTCCCACTTTAGTCTTTACTTCTCTAAACTCTCACTCTCTCTCCCAAAGAGCTCCTAAGGGTTTTCTAACCTACTTTGAGCATTCAAACCCTTAGATCTACTTCCCTAATCTACAAGTAAGTGATTTATTTACTAGATTCTCAAAGTTTATGGTCCTAACCTAATGTATTTTGCCTTTTTTTAGGTTTTTATGTTTAGTAGTTTTCGTTGATGTTCTTGACATTTGTTGCATGTTTTTGTTTTTATTTATATATTCTTAGCATACACTACCTCCCTTTTTCCTTCTTTTTCATTTTTTTATGGTTTCATTGTCTTCTTGTTCTTTTATTCCACAATGCACAGAACTGTGCATACTAGGTGTTTGTAAAAATGTTTCATGGAGTCTCTTTACCTTATTACTTGTTCATTTTTAAAACTAATGTACTTCTAATGAGTACATTCCTTATTCTTTCATTTTCTTTTGTCAGTTCTTTTATTTTCTTAGGTTACTAGTAGTACATTGGTTCTCTTCTTATTGACACTCAAAAGGTGCCCACAATGTGTTTGTATAAATGTTTAAATACATTTTCTTAGCTATTTTGTTGTTTATTTCGTTGTTTAAAACTTTCCTACTTTTCCCTAAGTCTTCCTATGCACGAACACACAAATTTTGCTGTCCTAATTTCTTGTTCTCTTAAACCTTTGCGGCCCTACTATTAGCATGGTTGCAGCTAGAGGGCGAGGTGGTAGAGGAAGGGGTGGTAGGGGAAGAGGTGCCCCCGCACCCGCAGCCGACTTTGAGCCCATGTTCTTCCAGAATGCCATAGAAGAAGAGAGGTATGGGGAGTGGTTCATGGGTTGGACAATGGAAGAAGAACGGGGTGTGATTTTAGCAGACTTGGACGCATTCAAGGTCCAACAGAGGTTTGAAAACTTGGGGTGGCTCCAAATGATTCAGCCAGCCAGTTCTTGCTACCCTCGATTGGTTCGGCTGTTTTACAGCAACCTTGCCTATCGACATGAGGGAGAAGAGTTCATTATGAGCAGCTACGTGAAGGGTCGGGAGATTTCCTTTAGTACCGCTCAACTGGCAGCCTTGTTGGAGATATCCAATGAGTGTGAGAGGAGGTATTGTTCTCCGAGGACAGAGAGTTCAGAGTTCCTCTCACGCATAGAGATACAGTGGTTGTTTTCGGTGCTCACTGATGGGGCATCGTATGAGAGGGTGATGTCAGAGTTAAACTTTATACCCTCTGCTCGGGTGCTTTCCAGGATATGTGGCCACAATGTCGTAGCGAAAGCAGGCCATCGCACCGAGCTTTCCTCTATGCAGGTCCTTGCCACTTATTGTCTATATACAGGCTATCAGATATGCCATATGCCATCATGCGTACTATGGCGTATCTTTATGACAACCCCAGGCGTGGGAACTTGGTTTACGGGAGATTGCTCACCAAGATCTTCCGTCGGTATGGTGTCCGACTTGTAGACAAGGAGCCTTCGACAAAGAGAGTGGTGAACATAAGTCAAGGCTCTCTTATCAAGATGCATATCCAGCTTCCTCCCTTTACTCCTGAGCTTGGTCACCCGGGCTACACAGAGTTAGCACAGCCTGCAGGTGATGAGGAGGTTGCAGGGGAGGTCCCCTATGAGGAGAGGGCAGAGGGTGGTTACATGGGGATGCCTGGTGATATTCCCATAGGCACACAACCCACTGATGCATTTGGACACCCTGGCGCTTCTTCCTCTTCTGCTGCCCCGCACATCTCACGAGATGTGATGCAGAACCAAGGGTGTATTCAAGGAAGAAGAAGAAGAAGGCTGCTGCCTACCTTGGCAGCCAACTGTTGGTCTAACCCTGTTCACGTGAACAGTGCTATTCTATTGGGTTGCTATGTTTTAATTCTTGAGTCCTGTAATAAACCAGTGAACCGGTTGGTTCAGCTGGTCTAATTTAAGTTATGGTCCCATAGGGTAGTTAAGTCCTTTTACTTGTTTAAGTTGTTAGTAGAAAGTCAGTCTCACACCGGCCATGAGTTATTTGGGCTGATAGTGTCTTGTATCTCAAGGAAGGTCCAAAATTGGAAGTTTCTAATTTTGAGACTTTCCAATTTTGAACCCTTCACCTCTTTTCCTCAGTTAATAAAAGCAACCCAGGGGCTGCAAGAAGCCCACGATTTGATATTCAACTACTGCTACTATGCAAGTTTACTTCTACTGAAGTTTTCCCTTGGTGTTTGATCCTTGGACAAGGAGCTGGTGTCTGATCTAGCTGACTCCTTGCGGTGGGAAGCCCAAAAGGTCTCTTCCAGTTGCTATTCTTCATCCCCTTCAAGCTTTCAAGACCTTAGAAGACCATTCTACTACAGCCGAGGCTCACTGTTGTTGCCTGCACTGCAAATCCTTACTTAGTTTCTATTTTTGGACTAACCTTCTAATGCCATTACTCCCCTCCCTTGCTCAATCCAACCATCAACTTCCTCCCATCTTTTCAGCAAACCTTCCCCCCACTAAGACCTCCACTCGATCCTTGTTTCATCCCATTCTACCCAGCAGATTATCTGCTACAGAATTACTCCCAAAACCCATTAAAACACTGTTTTCTACCCTGTTACTCAAATCGGCAGAGAAGAACAACCTTCTCCAGATTTGTTTGACTAATCCCTTAACTTCCCTATTATTCCAGACCTATTCCCTCACCTTCTCCTTATCCTAAGCCTACCCATTAATCCTCCAATCCAACACCAAGGGTGTATTCAAGGAGGAAGAAGAAGAAGAAGGCTGCTGCCTACCTTGGCAGCCAACTGTTGGTGTAACACTGTTCACGTGGTACTGTTCACGTGGTACTGTTCACATGAACAGTGCTGTTCTATTGGGTTGCTATGTTTTAATTCTTGAGTCCTGTAATAAACCAGTGAACCAGTTGGTTCAGCTGGTCTAATTTAAGTTATGGTCCCATAGGGTAGTTAAGTTCTTTTACTTGTTTAAGTTGTTAGTAGAAAGTCAGTCTCACATCAGCCATGAGTTATTTGGGCTGATAGTGTCTTGTATCTCAAGAAAGGTCCAAAATTGGAAGTTTCTAATTTTGAGACTTTCCAATTTTGAACCCTTCACCTCTTTTCCTCAGTTAACAAAAGCAACCCAGGGGCTGCAAGAAGCCCACAATTTGATATTCAACTACTACTACTATGCAAGTTTACTTCTACTGAAGTTTTCCCTTGGTGTTTGATCCTTGGACAAGGAGCTGGTGTCTGATCTAGCTGACTCCTTGCGATGGGAAGCCTAGGAGGTCTCTTCCAGTTGCTATTCTTCATCCCCTTCAAGCTTTTAAGACCTTAGAAGACCATCCTACTACAGCCGAGGCTCACTGTTGTTGCCTGCACTGCAAATCCTTGGTTAGTTTCTATTTTTGGACTAACCTTCTAATTCCATTACTCCCCTCCTCTGCTCAATCCAACCATCAACTTCCTCCCATCTTTTCAGCAAACCTTCCCCCCACTAAGACCTCCACTCGATCCTTGTTTCATCCCATTCTACCCAGCAGATTATCTGCTACAGAATTTCTCTCAAAAACCATTAAAACCCTGTTTTCTACCCTGTTACTCAAATCGGCAGAGAAGAACAACCTGCTCCAGATTTGTTTGACTAATCCCTTGACTTCCCTGTTATTCTAGACCTATTCCCTCACCTTCTCCTTATCCTAAGCCTACCCATTAATCCTCCAATCCAACCCAATCTTACCCCATCAAGCTGTACCCTTTTCCCTAATTTCAGATCCTATTTTGGGATTGGTTGAACCTTCAATCCTGTCCTACATTAAGATGCCAGCACTTGGGGACAATTGTTCAGTCGCCTCAACTCCTTGGAGAGGACAGTGGCAAGTGGATTTTCAGATATGAGGCAGGATCTCACCCCGGTCAGCGGCCAAGTGGGCGCTGTAGAGGCAGAGTTGGGCCAGTGGAGGTCTTACTTCTCAGGACAGGCACCACCACCACCACCACCACCACCACAGCCGTGATTACTTGTTGACTTTCATCCTGACTGTTTCTAGATTTAGCTTTTTAGTCTTCTGTCTTTTATAAAGGCTATGTAATTTTCCCCGTCTTTACCTAACAAATGTAACTCAATCAGCATATAATGCTTAAGTTTATGTTTTCCTTTACCTTACATTTTACATTCCACAAAGCTTTTATACTTATAGTTTTTTTTTTTTTTTTAATTGTAGCTTTTAAGTTATCCTAAGGTAAACTCACCTTCGGGTCAATGAGTCTAAGATGTTGCTGTGTTATGATTTAGGCTGTAAATAGTAGAGCACAGTTGCTTTGATACCACTAAAATGTCACACCCCGGCCTGATTAATAAGGGCATGGTGTGACCGAATGCCAACAGGCACACAATCAATCCTCTAGGATCATAAGTGTAGTACTCCCATTCACAGTTCATCAAAACATAATAATATTATGCAAGTGCAATATGAAATGCATCCTAAATCATGCATATTTCTAATGTAAAGGAAAAAGACTATAAAACTATATGAACCTTAACAATTAATATGGTGTATGAATAGATGCAGCAGGCGTAAACATAAAGACAACAGTAAACACTCCATAAAAAAAAAATAAAGTCAAATCCCCTTACCTTGAGTTGGAGGGAAGCTAAGCCAAAAGAAGATCCCAACTCACACTCGGCTCCAATCCAAGTAGATACTACAGTCCTAAATAAACATTAAATAACATGCATCAAACATAGAAATAAGCCTAGGGGGTTTTAGCTGTATTCTCATGGATCTTGCCATGCAGGGTCTCAATTTGAAGAAACTCTGTTAAGGGAAGTGGGAAACAGCAAATTGGGTTATTTTAACCTAATGGCATGTTGAAATTTGGGGATTTACCCACCAACTACTTGGATTTCCTAGGTTTTGGGCTGAATTGAGTTGTACACTCAAAAGAATGAAAGAGAAGGAGAGAATTCAAGCAAATCAGAAGTTGGGGTTAGGTTCCTACCTGAATTTAGAATGGAGATGGTAAGGCAGCCCCAATTTCCAAGTTTTTAGTAGAATCCCCAAATGCTAACCTCCAAGTAGACTCCAAATCCTAAGCCCTAGCCTTCTCTTCTCCTTTCTCCTCCTTCTCTCCTTTAGAGCAGAAACGATTCTTTGTTTTGGTAGGAATGAAAGCTAAAACTTAGTATGGGTTATATAATAAGTCATACTAAGGCATGTTTGTTTAGGCTACACATAGAATTAGTTTGGAAAAATTACTTCTCTAAACGAATTCAATCAGAAATAACTACCTAAATACTTGTATTTAAGTTATGGGAATGATGTCATGTGACATAAGCGGAAATCCGGTCGGGGTAATCTACGGGAAGTTAGATTCCACACTAGGGATGTGGGTCCCACTAGGGTAAATTTACCTTTTTGCCTCCCATACACTATTAAAAGTACAGTCTTATTTGTAAAGATGAATTCTTACCTAAACCAACCTAGGAAATTGTGAGGTTCTGCATGTGCTCGATCCAGCATGTTTGGCATATGAAGCTGATGTGCTGGATCCCGATAGGATCTTCAGATTCAAGGATGACTAGCTGGCTGGCTCCTCGGAATCCTCCATAGGCGAGTCAATGGATTGCTCTGAATCCATCACCATGCAGCCCACAACATTGAGGCAAGCATGTACACCGAACCAGAACCTGTAATCACACAAGTTCGAAAAAGTTCAATTTAGAGGTGGGAGAAATAGTCAAGGAAGAAGTGGGAGAAACAGTTCCATGACCAGTAACTTTAGTAGTGGATCCATCAACAAGGATAACATTAGATGAGGTTTGTACTTGATTTAGAGAAGAAAACAAAAAACTAGACTGACCAGTCATATGACAAAAAGCACTAGAGTCAATAAGCCAAGAGGTGGAGGAAGGATAAAAGGCCGAGTTACCTTTATAAGCTAAAGTGGTAATGGAAGTTGAGGCAGAGGCATCTTCAAGTGGTTGAAGACGTTTGACCAGCTGATTTTAATCATCACGTGACATAGTGGATGGAGTACTCGATGTGGAACTTTGATTCATATCACCGGTAGGTTTCTCTGAATGGCTGTCAGTCATGGCTGTATTGGCCAGTTCATGTGCCCAGTCGGGTTCGCCATGTTTACCCAACAAGTATCTACCGTATGATTTGGTTTGCCACAATAGGAGCATTGGCGGGAAAATTTATCAAAAGATTGGGAAGCAGTACCCCTTCCACCAGTACCACGGCCATGACCTCTGGATTGGCCACGTCCACGTCTGCGACCAAGGTTAGCAACAAAGGCAGAACTCTCTTTGGTAGGAGTATCAGGTTTAGATGGATTAGCCAGTCGATTGATACGTGAAAACACTTCATTAAGAGATGGAACTTTGTCCCCTATGAGTAGTTGACCGTTCACTGATTGATAATCAGGGTGCAATCTTGCCAGAAATTTATCAACATGAAACTCAGCCCATTATTGTTTTAACTGATCCAAATTGGTAGTAAGGGGCTAATGGATCTGAAGTTCTTCAATCATACCCTTATAGCTAGCAAAGTATTCACTTATGGTTTTATCCCCCTGTTGGAAAGTAAACATCTTCTCATAGAGATCATGCATATGGGAAATATTCTTTTCTTGAGAAAAAACTTTCACGTAAATCATTCCAAACATCCTTGGCAAGAGTGTGAAACATCACATTAGATGCAATAGCAGGCTCAACCCTGTTCCATAGCCTGATTTTAATAATAGAGTTCGCACGCATCCACTCATCATCAGCTGAAATTGAAGCAGGATCCTTTGGATGAGCAGTAGGAGGATCATCAGTGATATATTTTCCTTTGTCATGAATATATGCATGTACAGCCTGAGCCCATAAAAGATAATTGGAGACTCCGGAGAGCTTGATAGTAGTAATTTGAACTTGGACATTGTCCAATGGTAGTTTAGGATCAGCCATATTGCAGAAATAGTAGCAGTAGTAATGTATTTAGAACCAGACTAGGGTAATACAAGACCCAAAACAGCAGCAGCGGCAGTATCACACTTCATAGCAGTGGCAGAAGTAGTAAACCGACAATCGTCTTCTTAAAAAAAACAGATTAGGCCTGGATAAAGCTACCGGCAGAATTAGGGTTTCAAAAACCCACAATTTCTAGCAATATTAGTAAATTAGGGTTTGAAAAACAAAAACAGTAGCAGTAGGGAGGCAAGGGTATGATTTAAAACCCAATAATAGCAGCAGGACAATCGGCAGAGTTAGGTTTTGAAGAAACCCACACTTAACCAAATAAAATAGCAATTGAATGCTTTACCTGAAGAAGGGAACTAGAATTGGATCAATTGAAGGCACAATCATCTGATAATAAACCCTTAACAGAGAACCGCGGGGGGTAGAGGAGAGAAATTTTGCAAATAGAACTGTTGAATCTGCAGTTGATCCTTAGTAATATAATTGAGCAGCTCCAACTTGAAGTTCTTCAATCGATCAGATTCTTCAGGTAAGCAGTAGTAAAAATAAACCCTTGGTATTCAATTAAAAACTCTATCTAGGGCTTAATCCATATATGTAGCAGAGGATGCTGCACCCGTGGAAGAAATTAAAACTTTGAGAAGACTCTCAAACCAGAATCGCAGGAGACAACAACCTAATGGTTGTGCTCTGATACCATGTAACAGAATATAAAGCTAAAACACCAAAACCGAGAATGAGAAGAGAAGAGAGGAAGAAGAAGAGATGGAGAGATGGAGAGAAGGAGAAGGGACTGTAGTTGTGAGAATCGAGCACACAGTCCCTCTCCATATTATCTTATTTATATTAATCAACTATTCAGATTACAAAAGGGATTCTTGATCATAATAGGATCCACAGAAAATAGCATAAAACAAATCCTAACAGAACTAGAACAATTAGAAAGAAATCCTAATAGAACTAGGAGTAGTAAGGGAAATAGCTCGATTAGGGTATTCTAATATCCTTATCGAGATATCATAACCCTAACCACTCGATATACTTTAACAGAAAGGATGAGAGCTTACTCAATATAAGCCATTGAAGGAAAGGCAAATGGAACATAAAAAGCAAACATAATCTAATAGAACACCCGTAACGAACTCTAGGCCTAACTATCTGTCTGGCTAGGTTGTCTGCACCCTACAGTGTCATTGGTAGATTTTGGTTTTCAATGGAATGGAAGTAGGGTGGCAATCTAAAAAGGTGTGAAACTTCCAAGGCCTGTCATCAGTCCTTGGCATCTGCCTTGTGACATTAGATGCATCTCCTTCAACTAGAATATCTCTAAACTCTATTTCTTTGGTGTATAATAGTCTCATTGCAAGAGAGATTAGGTCAGTCCTCATTTAACAGCTTCTGCATAAAACATGCTTATGCGTACATTTTTATGGAAAGGATAACTTTCTCATCATTTTTCTGATGTTGATCTCAAGCAATAAGGTTTTTTCTGTTCTTATGCTGGCTATTACTGTCTCTAATTTGTACTTACCAAACTAGTAAAATCATCTCTCCTAAAAATGAATTTTAGCTTCGTAACTATAAAAAAAATTCTGTTCTTGTGCCTGAAAAGAGCATCCAGTGCACGAGGCTCCCGCTACTGCAGGGTCCGGGAGGGGCAAAATTCTGTTCTTGTGCTTGCTGTTTCCTTTTTAGTTTATTAAAGAATGGAAGGTTGCCCATGAACCATTTTTTTTTAACATTGTACCATAGTGTTTAGAATGAAGCTTTTGTGACACCTGTACTGTTATTGCTATTCTTCATATTCAGACTACAAGCTGAACAAGAGAGATTGGAAAGAATAGGTCCCATGGCATACTACTCGGAATGGGTTAAAGCATGGAAGAGGGACACTTCACGGGAGGCTGTGCAAAAACACTTCGAAGAGACTGGTGAAGAAGAGAATATGCAGCTTATCAAAATGTTCCAGCATCAAACAGATAGGGAATATCGTATCATGATGGGCACAGATGTCCGTATTCGCCGAGATCCTTTAGCAATGCGAATGAGAGGGGATCAAATAAAGGAAAGTATGACCTCTGGCACATGAAATCTGTTCAATATTTAGTTCCTCCTGATTTTTCCTCTTTGTTATTGATATAATATTCTTTACCTTCAGTTTTTAAACTGTGTTACACAATTGGTGTTCCGTTTGCTTCTTCTGTTCTACTAGTACTATTGCTGATGTGTCCTATCTTCCCTCCCCTTTTCATGTGTGATGAAATAAGTGTAGTAAATGCATTTGGATTGTAGTTCCAGGTTTTGTTTTCGAGCCTGGTCGAAACCAGGCTCAAAACCGAAATATTTCACGAAATTGCAAAATTTTGTTGGTCAAAAACTTGGTAGGTTTTGGTGGATGGTTTCGAATGAGGGTTTGGGGCCCAAATGGCCAAATTAGGTCCTGAAACTTCTGGGAAACTTTGTTTTAGGCTCTCTAAACATAGTGGAACCCTTAGATTTAAAAAGAAACACACCAAAAATGGTAGTTTCCTAGGTTGGTAGTATACGTTATACGCTTTGTATACATTCTCTAATATGTCCTATTCCAAATAAAATTTAGTATTAGTACACACATAATTCAACTAAAACAACCTAAAATATGCATTTAGAATGAAGAAATTATAAACCTTTTCATAATCATCAAATGTTATATATGCTTCAAGAATCAAAGATATAGGAGTGAAAAATACAAGCAAGTCACCTCTCTGCCCATCCTAGATTCCTAGTAACAAGTCACCATCAAGTATTTTTCTTATTTTTTGCATGAATTCATTTTTGGGGAAATGTGACACTTTCACCTTCGAATCTTGCACAAATCTTCCACAAATCAACGTTCAAGGTTTGCTGAAATTTTGCGAAATATTTCGGTTTCACAAGATGTCAAAACGAAACTCCATGCGATATGTAAAAAGTGCAAGGTTTCGGCAGAAATTTCAATAATATGTGTAGTTTTGGTATCATTTCGACTGAAACAATACAAACCTTTAATATACTTTCGAACGATTTAGGTCAAAATTTTGACCCATTTTGTTGGTTTCACTGGTTTCGACTCCTAAGGTTCAAGGAAATTTTTGTTTTTGAGAATTTTTGGCCAAATCACTCCCATACAAGCATGGAACAAGTTGTTGGGCAGTAGTGGACCACATCGAAAGTGACGATTTGCTGCATTTGTGGAAGTTTTGTGCAAGATTCAAAGTTGTGTGGAATACGTCATATTAGAGAATGTATACAACAGCGTACAACATATACTACCAACCTAGGGGTCCGAAATCATACTACCATTTTGGGTGTGTTTTTTTTTTTTACAATCTAAGTGTTCCACTATGTTTAGAGGTCTTGTCCAAGTGATATGTTTAAAATTGCAAAAAGATCATTTCTGCACCTCGCGGCCGACCAGGTCCAAGAATGATTGGAGAACAGACGACTGGAACATAGTCCGTTGGTTACCGAGAGCCCCCCTCTGCAGATGGATGCAAGGTCAGTCAACCGGTACATCTTTTTTGGATGTTTGGGAGGTGTTCTTCTCAGTCTACATAGAGGCAGCCGACCGGCTCTGTTCAGTGGTCGACCAGAATTCAAAAAATAGATCTGTTAGAATCCATGACGGCTAGTTTTGTGACTGTTGGAAAATGCTCTATAAATAGTCATTTAGCCAGTGTTTCCTTAAGAGACTTTGGGACAAGCACGTGGAAATGCTTCCGGGCTAAAATCTTGAAAATCCAACCGCAGTACGCTTTAACTTGCAAATCATATGATTATTGAGCAAAAGAAGGCTGTGAGCTTCAACTTGCAAATCATTCAGCCATTGAGCTATGAGCATCTGAGCAAGTGGATTAACATATGCACTAGCACTTGCAAATCTTCCTATCTAAGTGGTAACACTGCGTTTGGCCGTTTGGCCATTGTGATCACTTTTTAGTGATTGGTTTGGTGAAG
This sequence comes from Telopea speciosissima, assembly GCF_018873765.1. Lineage (NCBI taxonomy): Eukaryota > Viridiplantae > Streptophyta > Magnoliopsida > Proteales > Proteaceae > Telopea > Telopea speciosissima. The sequence goes on along the minus strand of NW_025317350.1, from coordinate 166,933 downwards.
GGTATTGAGGCCCTGAACCTGTGGTGAGTGTTTCTCCTACTCTTTAAGGAGAGTGTGATAGGTGTGAAGCCCACATCTGTGTTGGGTGTTTCTTCTACCCTATAAGGAGATTGGGAATTCCAAGCCAGCGAGGGTTTTGGGAGTGGATGTAGGCGGTAGTGAGGCCGTGCCGAACCATTATAAGTCTTGTGTGCTGTCTCTCTTTGTCTCTTCATCCCCATTCATTTTCTATTGTGTTTTACTAACATTTGTTTGGAGATTTGAGGTAGCATACATTTGAGGCTTGGTAGGAATTTTTTATTTGTATTTTATTCTGCACTTCCCAATTCATCCCCCTTTTGGGTTGCCGATACGGTCCTACAATAAAATTGGCTGTAATATTGGATTCCATGCTTGTCCAGAGCCAAAACAGAATTGTGTCATTTTTAAGCATCCAATCATCATATTCTTTAGAATCCATAGCTGGAGGATCATCAAGGAAATTTCTTAACTTGCCATTTGCATTAATATACACTCTGACAACATGGGACCAGAGTAAAAAAAAAAATCCCAACATCATTCAACTTTATTGCAGTAATCTGAACATTGATTCTATCACTATTAAAAACAGTAACCTTTGAATCAGATATGTTATAACAGCAGCACACAATTCCAATATAATAGAATAGAAGATACTTTAAAACAGATCCTAGGAACACAAGAAAATCCAAGGACCACAGCACTTCAACTGTAACACAAGTAGATGCACTCCACACGTGAGGCACATTTACTGAATCATCACACACTGTTATCTTAAAATGACATCAACAAGGCAGAAAAACAAAGTACTTCAGCACTTACAGCATGAATGCATATCCACAGGCCAGAATAATCTTGCATCTGATCTGACGACCACCAGAAACTGCATATCAGCAGGTCAGAAAATAGAGTACTACCAGCAGAACCACATTCCCTTGGTTGTGATGATTGAAGCAAAAATGGATACCGCTTAAACAACTCCTACAATCACCACACATGCAACCAACATGGTTGCAGCACAACAAAACTGAAACCTATTTGGAAGAACCCCTCTACTAGTCAATCAGATCACAAAAAAGAAAAAAAAAAAGAGGAAAAATCTGCACACCACAGAGAAGCCAGAATAAAAAGGATGAGAATCACAGTTTGATATGCTCTGGTACCATGTGACAAGCCAGATTATCAAACAGTGATAGAGAGAGAGAAAAGTAGTGAAGAAGAAAAGAGGAATTGATAGGGTTTAGATTCTCAGTCGATCTCGCTGCTATATTTATATGGTCAATCTATATTACAATAATCCCTGATTATAACTTATAGTTACAATACCCCTATACACTATTAACCACATTAACAGTGTGTATCAGTGAATCATGGTTTCAGTTCTTTTCTGCCCATTAATTGTTAAACTAGCATCTTTTTAGTTTAGAGCCTTTAGACTGTTCCCTTCCCCCTCTCCGCGGTGCAGGGGAAAGTTCTCCTAGTTTCATCCTTGTACTCAGTCCTACTTCTTGTAATTTGAGCCCATTACTTAAGCTTAATTGTTGATTTTGCAGTATGGGGTGGAGATCCAGTTTATCCTACAGTAAATTACATTCAGGATCCAAATGAAGTGATTGACTACAGGGGCCCAGATTTCCATGAGCCAACACCTAACATGCTTGCTTATCTTCTGGAGGTTGGTTACTAATAACAGTACATTTAAGATCTCAAATACATCCTTTGCAATCTTTCATTCAGTAGGTCAAATTTGACTTGGTTGTAATCGACCATCAATCAATCTAAATTGTACGTGTGACTTTTTCCAGTGAGAAAAATGGCTGCTAAGATGTCAAGCAACTAAACTGGTTTTATGCATTGTCTACTATACTTTTAGCTGTTTAGTTAAACAACCTATGATTCCAGAGTTAATGGATTTTAATAAGAGGATCTTGAGGTTTTGTAGAGAAGACCTGAATTTCTGTCTTCCCTACCACCGTGGATAAATGTTGCACAATTAATATGGTAAGATCTCAACATTCAATAGGTCCTGCTGAGGAGGTATCTTGACCAAAGTTGCACTGGAAGCTTGAATTCTTATGGTCATAGTTCGAAATCTCTCTCTAAACCACCGAGATTCATGAAATATTTCGGTTTTGACGAAAGTTGAAACAAAACTGGGTAGGAATGCAGGGAGTCTACTGAAATTTTGGCATTTCGGTTGAGATTTTGGGTTCCAGTAAGCAATTTTTGTATCATTTCGGCAAAATGATACAATCTCATGGTTTGAATAACATGTTTTGATCAAATGAGATGAAAACTTGACCCATTTAGATAGTTGTTTAGACTCTAAGAGGGAGAAAAACTCAAAAACCCCCAGATTTGGTGATTTTTGGTCAAATCACTTACATTTTCTGGTGGAACAAGGTGTTGAGGACTACAACAATGCATATACATCGATGATCTGCTGGATTTGAGCAAGATTTGTGGAAGATTCTAAGTTGGAGGGCTCCACTGCCGTGTATGGTGGTTACGATCAGTATACATTTTCTTCATTCCCTAGGTCAGTCACAAGATGAGTCTTCCTTTGTGGATAGCATCTTCTCATACCTAGGCCCCCAGCAAACATATCAGCCTGGTCAACCAAGCAGCTACAGTGTGTCCATATTTGCATTGTCTTCCTAGCCTGGTGATCTATATCCTTGGTTGGGTTACTTAGAATATGTTGACCATGACACATATCAGGCTGCTGTATTCGACTCAAGCGTTTCTTCCTGCATACCATGACATGACCGTCTGTTTCATTGGCGACAACAATCTTCTAGCGGTGTTGGGGCCACCACCAGAGCTGGTTATTCCCTGGTACGTCACTTGACAGTTCATAGACAGGGATTATGGCATCAAGGTCGTGGTTCTAGAGTTTGATGATGAGAAGGAACTTAAGGATTTTCTTGACTGGTTTGCTACAGTTGAGAGGATTTTCTCCTACAAGTCCTTTCCAGACGACTAGAAATACGAGCTTATTCTCACCAAATTCACTGGTTATGCATGTTCGTGATAGAGTTGAGTTATATGCTTCAGTCGAGGCTAATTATGTGACTTGGACCCGTCACTAAGTGGGAGGCTGTGAAGCAGAGATATTGAACAAGAAATCTGTCCCTCCTAATTTTGAGAAGATGCTCTTCCATAAGATGGTCAATTTTCATTAAGGTAGTAAAGATGTGGATACCTACACCATGAAGTTCCATAAGTTGTCCTCCAGTTGCAAACTTCAGGAGACAAATCAGCAATGGGTGTTGAGGTACATTAATGGGGTGAACACAAAGATCTGGTTAGAGCTTGCTAACAGGAATTCAAATCAGCTGGTGTGGCCACTGCATATGAATGAAGAAAAGTACATTCATCATCCTACAGGTCAACACCCAAGACCAAAGAAAGGGAGATTGAGCTTCGCAAGGTTGAAGTCAAGACCCTAAAGGTCTTCAAGGGTAACGAGTGGTTGGAAAACATTGTGTCATAATTGTGGCGGGAAAGGTCACTTCGGTAGTAGGTGTCTTCACAAGACTTGCTATGTGAACGTAGCTGATACATAGTCGACAGAGAAGGATAACAATAATGACGTGTGACATCAATTATGATCTTGATGGCGAGGTCGGAGCTAACTCAACTAGTCTTACTCCATTTTCCAATGGACTAGTAGTAGAGAAGGCTCTCCTTTTTCGACAGAAAGGTATTTTACTGCATGTTGAGAATTCTACGATAGTGCATACAATTTTTGACATGGGAGCAAAAGGCAATCTCATCTTTGCATGGTTTGAGCAATTAAACTCTAGCTTTGGAAGAAAATTTTTGTGCAAGGTTTTGAGCCTAATGCTAAAGAAGAGGCCGATGCAGTTGTATACGTTACGACCCAAACCGGATAAAGGTAGGGGTTTAGCCGTCATGGGCGTTGATCAAACGATTGGTAAAACCATGCGGAATCATTCAAAACAAATCATCAAATTCAAGACTCAAACATAAAATATTCAAACAATAGCCTTAAATCTTATAAAAGTTCCTATTGGTGGCAATCTAAGGTTTATTCCAAACTAAAACCTCAAAAACCAATCTATCAGAGTTTACCTCTCAAACTTCTCTCTATTACGTCATCTAATAAAATAAATTATGAGTACTGAAAATAATCTTTGAGTCACCCTCGAACTCTTCACCAAAGCGTATCTCCATCTCAATCCTTTGTGATGTAAAAAAATGGGGTGAGCTAAACCGCCTAGTAAGACAGAATATAATAAAACAATCACATGCAACTAAACAAAACACTTTTAGTTTTCTCAAAAATAACACTTTCACAAAACACTTTAAATTACAACCACTCTTTATCACTCTAGCCGGCATTGAGGAAATAGACATCCACCTCCCATAACACGAGAGAAACATGGTCCACTACAATCACTCTCTGTTGTCACCCACTCTGTGACTATTTATATACATTATTGTCACACACTCTATGACTATATGTATACACCATTGTCACTCACTCTGTGACTATGGATGTTTCCACGGCCCCACGGAATACTCTATCTCTTTGGTGACTATGACTCTCCACCAGCACGATGTAGTCTATTTACCCTCAAACACTCTCTCCATTTCCCTCTTTAAACAACACATGTTTTAAATATAACATGTCAATACTCATGCCAAAGCATCCAAACAATACTCCTTTGAAAGCTACTACTTATCTAAAAGAGAAGGATGGTGATTTTGTTGATAAGGGATGTTATCAACGGTTGGTGGGAAAATTGATTTATCTCTCCCACACTAGACCAGACATCGCATTTGCAGTAAGTTTGGTCAGTCAGTTCATGCATGATCCCTACTCCAGTAATATGGCTGTTGTTCTTCATATTCTCTATTACTTGAAGTCAGCTCCAGGAAAAGGGATTCTCTTGTCTCCGCATGATCATCTTCGTATTGAGGCCTACACTGATGCTGATTGGGGTGGTAATCCTGATCGGAAATCTACTTCAGGTTATTGTACGTTTGTAGGAGGTAATCTTGTCACGTGGCGTAGTAAAAAATAGAATTTTGTGGCAAGGACTAGTGCTGAAGTAGAATTCTGTGCTATGGCCCAAGGAATCTATGAATTATTATGACTTCAAAGTTTACTCCAAGATCTTAGTGGTTCTATTCATTGTCCAATGATGTTGTACTGTGACAACAAAGCAGCAATTAACATTGCCCACAATCCAGTGTAGCGTGACCGTACCAAACACGTGGAGATTGACAGACACTTCATCAAGGAGAAGTTAGAAAGTGGACAGATTTGTATACCTCTTGTGAAGTCCGGTGATCAGCTTGCGATGTCTTCATTAAAGGGCTAAGTGGGAAGTTGTTTCATCCTAATTTAGTCAAGTTGGGCATGTGTGATATCTATGCACCAACTTGAGGGGGAGTGTTGAGTTATGTAACCTGAAAGGGTATTTTGGGTTTTTCTCCCCATAGCTAGTAGAGTCGGCTATGTGGGGGGTTTATTTGTAATTCTGTCCACTCTTTGAAAGTTATAAATAAAGGCTTTGAGGATCACATTGATCATTCAAGCATTCCATTCTAAATTGTTCTGTTACAGTCAGTCTAGGCCTTTAAGATCTTTCTTCCTCTCTTGCTCTTTTTAAATGGTTCTCTAGTCATAGCTTCTCTTTCAGTGATACATCTATTTGAATAAAAAATGTGCATGCAATGGAAGGAAAGACCGTAGATATTGATCTGAAGCCCATGCCTTCTTTGCTTTGAAATTTTCAGGTTCACCCATGTTCTCAACAGTGCCTGAGTTTTTCCGGGCTTTTTTGTAGTTTATGAAGGTTTAAAACCTTTGTTGAAAGACTGAGGCTGTTATTTAATTTTCTGCTTCAAATTTCATTGCTAATTTCTTACAATGAGTTACTTTTAGTTCATGAGTTCTGTCCCTAACATCATTTTGCTTTTTTCATTGTTTGCATCAGCATGGAAAAATCACACCAAGAGAGGAGATTGAGAAAGTTCTGGCCAAACAGAAGATTGAAGAACATGAGGTATTGAAGTGATAATGTTGTTCCTTGTGGAATGCACTAATTTTTCTACCAAATCTTTTTTTGTATATTCTTCAAAATATTGGGCAAGTGTTGTTGCTAATTATTGGGTGGATTCAGAGTCTTATTTGTAGATCTAAAGCATGATAGACAATTAAAATACTTTTTGTGGAAGTCATTCATTTTAAGTAGGACTAATAAATAGTACTCCAAACTCAAAGAATTTATCAATAAGAGTTCCATAGATATACACACTTTGATATATATATATGTGTATAGATTATAAAAATGCACACGCACTGACGCACATCATACACAGATGCATGGATATGTACATTTTTATGCCATCTTCTGTCTCTGAAAAGAGTTCGGGATGTGATTTGAGGCTTGACTCTTGGAGATTGGGGTTCTCTTGCTATTACTCTTTTGAATCTTTAAATTCTTAAAGGCTCAATAAAATCCATAAACCTTGTGGAATGTTAGTTTGGAAATTGTAACATCTCTTTGTTTGTCATTTGCTTTGGTCTTAATATCCTTTATAGGTTAAATTTCAGTTTACTTCCTTTCAGCCTGAATTTGTTAGTAAATCGGGGATTAACAAAGTCATCCTCATTTTTTTAAGTCAATCACATAATTGCAGCTACATATGCGACTGATTTCTGTTTAAGATTAGTTTGTATGCTTCGAGTCTAATTCGATCATAGTTTAATTTTTATGATATATAAAATTTAATGCTTGCACATTTCCTAGTGTCTGTTATGACTTCATATAGATAAATGACAAGCTACCCATCATTGTAAGTTTAGTCTGTTCGCTACTGTTTCACCTAAAAGCTCGAACTTTTAGGGAAGAGCAGTATAAATGTATACATCAACACTCCCCCACACGTGCAGGCCAAGATCCCATTGTCCTTGCATGTGGAGCTCACACAACATTTCCTTCGTGCGGCACTGAGGGAGAAGAAATGTCGGGAACACTCTTCCGATGCATTTCCCAGGAGTCGAACACTTGACCTCCCTGCTCCATGTTCACTACCGTTTCACCTAAAAGCTCGAACTTTTAGGAAGGGCAGCATAAATGTATACATCAATATGGTCAACAAAGTGTATTTAAACATATGGAAAGGTTTGATCACCAACCCACCAGATAAATTGTAAGTTTTGGTCAGCAAAGTGCATTTAAACATATGGAAAGGTGTGACCAGGTAAAACGGTTCTGAGAAGGGATCATCAAAAGCTAATTAATGGCATTTTTGTTGTTCGAGTAGTGTCTCTTAGATATATTCGCCATATGGCTAGGATTATCCAATTGATTTTAGAGTCTGTGAGGATATCCCATTGTTAGAACCATTAAATGGTGAATTCATTCCTCGGACGTGCAAATTACTGCTAGTGTGTTTGGATTTCCTCTCAAATCATTACCAATTATTTGAATTTTAAGCACTTCTTATAAAAGGTGTATGTAATATTGAAGATAAAGCAAAAAATTGACTTCCATATTTCCAATATTCTCTGATGCAGCAATATATTACTATCTCGTTAGTGATCTATTTTTTCTGTTGCATGACTTTAAGTGTCTTTTGGGTACATAGGCACTCCATCCACTGTTATTTGAACTTGATATATGATAATGGTGGATATTCCCAAAGGAAATTAAATGCCTCAGTGGAATTTTGAACAACCTTCTAATTTGTGTTGCTCCTGTAATTGTCATATGTGCAGTTAACAGATGTGGATGAAGCTATGGCACAAGCTGTGGACATCGGTGAAAATGATGTGAGCTTGAATGCACCAATACTTACATCTTTGTCCTATTTTCTAGTTTTTTTTTTATCCCCTTTTTTTGCTTTTAATGTTATAGGGTATAATGCAGAATAATCACTCATAATGTTATGCCATTTAAACTTTACCTTCACATTTTTTTTTTTTATAGGATGAAGTAGAGGACAGTGATGTTGAGGGAGTGGATGAAGTAGATGAGAAGATAACACGGAATTGGAGTGTGCTTAAAAGTAATCCTGAGCTTCGCAAATCAAAGGTGCTTCTCTTTTTACTGCTTTTATTTATTTCTTCCAGTTAGGTAAGTTAGCTTTGGATAAGATACAATGGTGTATAAATTGGAATATGTATCCATTAGATCAAAATTAGATCAGCATTCTCTCAATTTAAGTTTAACTGGGAAACTAACTGCATTAGTTATAATATGGTCTGAATAAGCCAAGTTCAACATTAAAATAATAATAAATAAATAAATGCTTGTGTCAAAATTTTAGCAGTCGTCTTAATTTTTTATGTTTTTTTTAAAAAGAAGCATGCAGATGAGATCAACCTTCTTGTTTCTTGAGGACCCACTATCTTTGAACATTTGAAGAGTCCTGTTTGTGGTTAACCCATCAACCATAGTTTTTCATTTGGCAATGCAAATAACTACAACTTTGTGTTTTCCTTTTTGTCAGGAAAAACCAAAGAAGGAAGATCCCTTGACTCTAAAGGAGGCTGTTGAGGACTCCGAGAACTTGACAGATTTTCTTATGGACTTTGAAGAAGATGAATAAAAATTCAACTCCATTTTGAATCCTATCACAGCAAGATTTGGAAATTCGACAAGTAGAAGATTGTCTGCTGAAATTTTTGTGGGGGCAGAGCCAGTCTGTCGAAGCTTAGGGTAAATAGCGCCAAAGTGAATGGTAGGATCAGAATATATACTCTACTACTTCTTAGACATGAACAGGTTAAGCTCTATCCATTGAACACCCCTCTTATGTGGATCCTGTGTGTTCCCAAAATTGCCTATCTATTTTGAAGGGCACTGGTTGGTAGTTGTACCATGTATTGAGTGGTCCCAAGCACGTTTCTTATTCTTTTTGTGTACTATCAACCTGTTCAGGAAGAAAGTCCATCTATGGATGACTGAGATCAATCTACTTCACTACTTGTTCTATAAAATTTTGATTAATGTAGGACTTTGTGGACTGTACCCTATGGAACTGGACTGGTGCATCACTGTGGATTGACCAGATGGAAGAGCAGGCTAGACAGATCAGTTGGTGGACTGCCAATGCTTGACTATCCGGTGGCTTTTTGATGTGTTGTATCTCAAGAAGAAAGGCCTGAGAAGGCCCTGCAATGCCCAAGCTTGCATTTAATCTAAGACCGAGTGTAACTACTTTATAGAATTAAGCATACATCTTTAAAACAAAAAAATTGAACATGAAGCATATATAGAAAGAGAAATAACAATTGAGATATTAATCCATCGAAGAATAATAAAACTAAGGACTGAGTTTCCCTCCACACATGGTAAATGGGATTCCATTCACCGAGGGGCGGGAGAAGGTAGAAATGGGTATCAAGAGGGTATTTTTGAACATACCAAAACCCTATGAGGGGTTTGTGAACCCTAAGATATGGTGGGTGAACCATCCTCTATGGGTGGAGGAAAACTTTGTACTAAAACTAATATTGATTTAAAAAAGGGGCCAAAAGTTTCCTGCGATGCCAGAGTGGGAAACCCTACCAATGAGAGGCTGGATACGGATTCGTTCAGTAGGATCCTCATAATTTACCTGAGAGAGTGTTAGTTTGAGCCCCATGGCTCATCATGTGAGAGGATATGAGAAGGAATCTCAATTTTGGCATTTTAAGGATCTTAAATCCTAAGAAACAATTAAAAAGGAGGAAAATGCAAAGCTTTTTTGTTTAATTATTTGTGGGTAAAGGAAAGATAAATTAAAATAAAATAGAAGTTACATTGTTCGATACAGGGTAGGGATTCGGTTCCCATCCTTGGAGGGCATTGCCCAATGAGTACCCAATGAGACATCCGATGGTTGGGTTGTGCTGCACACATCCCAACGTGTGACCAGTCAGTCATTGGGATGTGTGCAACCCAGCCTAGCCGTTGGGAGGAACCTATCCGTCTGGGTAGACCTAATGTCTACTACTTTACAAACTAACCTAGTGGTGACATAAACCATAAGAGCATTGCTTAATTAATTAGTAACTTTAATACAATCCACAAAAAGAGAAAATAGATAGCAAAATGGGAAAGTTCAAGAGGCCAGCCAGTTTGATGTCTTTGCATCAACCAAGTAACTAGGTCAGTACTGTTTATCCAGATTTCTATTTCTTGGAGTCCTCTTTGCAAGATTCCTCAGGCTTTTGGTGGCACCATGTGTCCCAAGAGTTAGAAAACTAAAAAAAAAAAATTTGCTTGCTTGGACAAACTATCATAATAATAAGGTTGAAGGACATTTTTGAGGAAATTCTATGTGCCATCCTAGCTGGTGGCATCTAGATTCTGTCACCATTTGCCATTTGATTCAAATTGATTCTCACCTTTGTGATACTTACAAGTCAAATTATAGCTTAAAGCAAGCACTGCAGTTATTTACCAAAAAAAAGAAGCACTGCAGTTGGTTAAAAAATGTACATGAAAATCCAATAAAATAGCAAGAATCTAGTTATGTTTGTGTAATTTTGTCATTTTGAACTAAATTTTCTAGACACTTTTCACTGATTGTTTCTGCTGAATCTTGACAATATGGATGAGCCCAAATAGAAAAGTATCAGACCCATTTTGTTGGTGAAGTTTCAAGCCTAAAATAAGCACAGGAAGTCTATTGAAGTTTCAAAGATCTCTCTCACATGGACCAACCATGTTAGCAAATGGAACAATTTGTGACATGAGGGAATGTCACTGTACAATTGTGACATGATACAAAGTCTTCCATGATCAACCCAAGTTTGAACTGTAATCCAATTCATTGTTTCGTATTTTTTTTGTAAGAAAAAAAACTTATAATGAAAAAATTGCTTCAGAGCTGATCAGATTCTGATTTGCACGAGAGAATCTGTGATTAAACTAGCAAAAGAAAATTTTAATTCAATCAAATTTCAGTTTATTGTTTTGTACACTTTTCGCCAAAAAAAAAAAAAATCCATAAAATTTTTTAAAGGTGATTGTCTGTAGTTTTTGTGGCACATTACAAACAAAGAAGGTATATATTTGTGAAATTATTCTTAAATTCACAAGAAATTACAACTCTTAATAAAATAATAAGTACGACAACTTGCAACAAAAACAAGATAAAACTAAAGTAGCATTATAAGAATATATTTATACCAAAAAAAAAAAAAAATTATAAGAATATACAATATGATGCGCAAAAATACCGATTTCATCTATACAAATTGTAAAGATAATAGTAAAAGCTTCACTAACAAATTCTATTAGTTACTTTTAAAGTCTCCACTTAACAAATAACAAATAATAAGTCCTACAAAGCACCAGGTGAGGAATGCTCTATCCTTATTGGGTTTAGTTACACCTTGATCTCTCTTATTCCCAAAAAATGAGAACCCTTCTTTTGTAGAAGTATAGAGCCATAAGTCTATGTACGGTGGGTTACAAGATCATTATGAAGATTTTGGCAAACAAGCTTTTGTGAAATGTTGACAATCTCTGGCAACATTATTGTTGCTCATGAGATCATATACTACTTGAACAAGAAAAGAGGGAAGGGAGGTTTCGTGGGTTTAAAATTTAACATGTTTAAAGCCTATGACAAACTAGAATGGTGTTTTCTATAAGCCATTTTGAAGTTCTTAGGGGGGGGGTGTTTAATCATCATTGGTGCGATCTCATATATGTTCTCATTTCTTCGTGCTCCATTTTGATCAAATTAGAAGGAAGCACGTTTGAAACTATTGAACCTGTTGAATGGGATTTAACCATTCTACCTTAGGTTTTGGTGATGAAATTTTCATTGAGACGATGATCCATGGGATATGTTTGTGGATGTATAAGGATATATACAATCCCGAGTATTCAAGTGGACTGGAGGTTATTGACTCGGCCCAGAAATCATGGAGAAAGTTTTTGGGAGCATCATCATTATCTACCCCTTCACTAAGGTCACAAGGTTTGACGATTTCGTCTTCATGGGAGACCCCTCCCCAATCTTTCTTTAAGTTGAACTATGATGTTTCGTTTCAACCAGAGAAAAAGCGAGGAGGTTTGGGTTTTATTATTAGGGATTCCCAAGGTTGGTGCATCTCTGTAGTCTCCGAGCCTTGTAATACATGTGATGTACTTGTTAATGAGGCTTTGGCGGTTCGACAAGGAATGCTAGAAGCTATATCTGAGGGGATTAATAATATTATCATTGAGAGTGATAACCAATAAGTAATCTTGGCCTTCCCAATCAACATCAACTCATTTCCCTGTATTAATTTGCCCAATTGTTAAAGACATCATGTATCTTCAAGGCTGCTCTGAGTCTTGTACTTTTTTGTTTATTCCAAGAGCTCGAAATGCTATTGTTGATGCTCTTGCTAGGAGGGCATTGTGTTAGAATAAATCGATCCGAATAGGGACAAAATCTCAAAAGCCAGGATCTCCATAGGGCGTTCAAGAACACAATCATATTCCATAATAGAAAATAGGGATAGAACCACTGACCTTGTTTCGCATCCATAGTGATGATGATTGCAGCGAAAAATAAAGAACAAAGATCTAGGTGCTTCCTCTCTATTCCCAAAATAACTGGCCTGATGAGAATACCGAATGCGTAGGGACGACGAACACTGAATATCTCCCTCTCTTTCAAGAATGCACTCCTCAATAGCAATTGAGAATAATAATTTGTGATCGGTAGAGGGGGGACCTAGCTCTCTTTATATAGTAATCCCTATAGGGTCTGACTCATCACAGTCCTAATAGGAATCTATCTGGCCCACACTAAGCCAGTCCACATTAGACTTCTAATATAATTTAATGACCTCACTTTATTAGACCAAAACCCTAATTAGCCTGGTTTAAGGATTTAATTATGTCCATATGGAATTTTATTAGAACTAAAATTCTAACATTCTCCCACTTGGACTTACATTAAATTCCTTATTGTTAAAAAGATTTAAAAACAGTTTTGACCAAAACAAATCACAGGCTAACAACTCTTTAAGAAAACTTTATGTGCATAATTTTTAAAATAAATTGGTCTAGAGGTCATATTAGAAAGTCAATCCTATCCCATAGAGTTTTAGACACCGAATCATGGCGGTAACTGCATCTATGATCAAGCGACACAGAGCCTTCCATGGTCACGAGAGCCCTCAACTCTACTAACATGGATGCAATGTGGTAGTGTGGCAATGAGATAATACTCACGTAGTGAGTCCTTATGTATTATCCATTTATCAGTCCAAAATTTCTCTTCTTTAAGTGGCACAGGCTCACTAGAGAAATAAACTTTGTGATTCTAATGAATCTATATGTCTCATCAGAAATAACTCGAGTTATACTTTATGTGTTACAAGACATACCTTTAGGCTAACAACTTAATGCCCCAGCCTTGCTTAAGGTTAACACATTTCTTAAGACTTTAAAATCAGAAATATATATATCATGTCAATAAATAAAACACTCATGTGTTTAAAAGAAATTGCATGCAATGGCACCTGATATATATAAATCAAAGTTTACCATATGGTAAAAATACAGATGAAAAGAAACTTTAAATTACAATGAAGCAAAATAAAACAAACTCCCACTAACTAACCACATCCCATGATGCAACTAAGCCCATGCTCATGACATGTCTCTCAAAAACACAAGGGCGAAGACCTTTGGTTAGGGGATCTGCAATCATATCATCTGTACCAATATGCTCCACTGCAATGTCACCTTCCTTTACTCTTTCCTTTATGGTCAAATACTTGACCTCCATGTGTTTAGACCCTCTAAGTCCTTTATTATTGTTTATAACCAACACAAAGAGAAGTATCACAAGATATCTAGATGGGTCTATCCACAAAATCTACAATGGTCAACTCCTTTATGAGATTTCCGAGCCAAATAGCCTGAGTAGCAGCCCCATAGCATGCTACAAACTCGCCTGCATAGTTGAAGTGGTCACCAATGTCCGCTTTTACTCTTCCATGATAGTGCCCCTCCCGCCATCAAGAAAACATAACCCGATGTGGATTTCCTATCATCCTCACAGACCAAGAAAGTCGAGTCCGTATACCCCACTAGCTTGAGTTCGAGAACGTGTACGTAAGTCGAATATAATCTCTTGTCCCCTTCAAGTACCTCAATACTTTCTTGGCAACAACCGGTGGCTAAGACCAGGATCGACCGATACACGCCAAGAAGTCCCGTCACAAAAAGTAATATTCGATCCGTGCAGCACTGAGCATACATGATACTACCAAGTGCGCTAGCATAAGGCACCTTCTTCATTTCATCCCTCTCGGCTTCATTTTTTGGGCACTGTGTCGAACTCGGTTTGTCACCCTTGAGAACAGGAACATTCTCAGGTTTGCAATCCAAATATCTGAACCTCTCCAAACACGATCAACATAAGTCCTCCGAAAAGACTTAATAAACGGCGAAACGATCCCTATGGATCTCAATCCCAAGAACAAAAGAGGCCTCACCAAGGTCCTTCATGTCAAATTCCCTAGATAAAAGTTATTTTGTATTATGCAACATCCCTAGGTCATGCTTGCAAGCAAGATGTCATCCACATACAAAATGAGAAAAGAATTTGCTCCCACTAACCTTGTGATATATACACTGATCCACTTTGTTTTCCATAAAACAAAACGAAGTCACAACACTGTCAAATTTCGGATACCACTGCCTAGAAGCTTGTTTAAGACCGTAGATAGACTTCTTGAGTCTACACACAAGATGATCTCAATCATCCACTGTAAAACTCTCAGGCTGAACCATATAGACTTCCTCATCAAGATTGTTATTGAGAAAGGTGGTTTTAACATCCATCTGATGCAGCTCCATATCAAAATGAGCTACCAATGCCATGATCACCCTGAAAGAATCCTTCGAGGAGACTGGAGAAAAAATCTCATTGTAATCTACCCCTCTCTCTGAGTGAATCCCTTGACTAGCGATCGGCTTTAAACCTCTCAACTTTTCTTTGGAATCTCTTTTGGTTTTATACACCCATTTGCAACCAATGGGCTTACAACCTTTAGATAAATCAACAAGCTCCCAAACATCATTATATTTCATCGATTGCATTTCATCTCTCAGCGCATCTATCCACAAATCTGACTGAGGACTAGAAACAACGCCTGAATAAGTAACTGGATCGACCACACAACCAATGTCATAGTCATATTCTCCCAGATAGACCTCATAGATAGGTGATATAGCTGACCTTCTCCCCCTGGTGGATCTCCGTAATGGTGCCACTACTGCCTCAACCTGAATCTGAGGAATCTCAGCGAATGGAACTGCATCAATGATGGATCATCAATCGCATCCTAATTAAGAAGAATCTCATTAGGTGCTATATATGAATGTCGGAGACGGTATCAATATCAGGCTCCTGAACTCCAGCAGGTGTAACTAATGGCACAGTATGCCCCACATCCATCTGAATAGGTACCGATGTACCAACCATGTGACTATCTTGAGCGATGAAAACAGTCATTCTTTTCGCCACATCAAATTCCGAAACGTCTGCGTGACTCCACAATCCTAGTGCCTCCGCAGGATTATAAAATTTATATCCCTTCGAATGATCCGGATAGGACAAAGTAGCAACGAATAGTCTTGGGATCCAACTTGTTTAAAGTCGGATTATATAACTTCACTTCTGGAGGCACCCCAAACTCTAAGATGGTTTAAAGGGTTTACGGTCGGTCCACAACTCAAAATGTGTAAGAGGAGCGGCTTTAGTACGTACACGATTAAGGATATAAAGAGCAGCTTTTCAAGGCTTCACCCCATAAGAACTTAGGTAAATTTGTCCTACTAACCATACTCCTCACCATATCCATAAGGGTACGGTTACGCCTTTCGCGACCCCATTTTGTTAGGACTTTCTCGGCATAGTAAACCGACTAACTATTCTAGAGTCCTCAAGGTATTTGGCAAACGAGCCCTTAAGTGTCCAAAGATCGCCATGTCGCCATAATACTCACCCCCACGATCGAGATCTAACAATTTTAATAACTTTCCCTAAGCTGTTTCTCAACTTTAGTCCTAAAAATCTTGAACTTGTCAAGAGATTCAGACTTTTCTTTAATTAAGTACAGGTATGCATATCGGGAATAATCGTCTGTAAAAGTGATGAAATAAAAATTTTTACACAATGTGCCTGAATAGGGACCACTGATGTCAATGTGAATGATCTCTAGCAGTCGAACTACGGATCATTTTTTTTCTTTATTTTGGTCATCTTTCCCTTACAACAGTCTACACAAGTTTCTAGATCACTTTCAAGAGTAGGCAGGATGTCAGATTTTATCAGCCTTTCCACTCTTGCCTTAGAAATATGACCTAGCCTCTTATGCCACAATGTGAAAGACTGTTCTTTAGGTAAGGGTCTTTTAGAAACACCACTTTCAACATTACGGAGACGTAGATATCGGTGGGGAGACAAACACAATCTACAATCCGTTGGACATAAAGCGAGAACCAACTTTAGTTGAATTAAAAATAAATTAATCATAGTATTCTTTATTTCAAAATAGAAACCACTAATGTCCAAAACTGAAATCAAAATTAAATTTCGCTAAAGGACGGTACATAAAAAGTGTTCTTTAAAGTCAATTTAAAACCGAGTCTAATAATAAAATGACATCTCCCACGAACTCTACGTCAGAATGTCCATCATTTTCTACGACCAGCCTTGATTCATCCTTGTTTGGCCTTCTCCGGTTTATGAACCCTGATCGGTAAAAGCAACATGGTTAGTTGCACCGCTATCTAGCCACCAAGAACTGGATGGGGCTTCGATAGATTGGATTCACAAACAAAAGCCAAAGAATCATTACGATGGTACTTGGGCTTGAGTAACCAAGCCTTGTATTTTTCGCAGATCCTTCTTCATGTGACCCTTCTTCTTGCAAAAGAAGCAACGATCACTCTCTTTCTTCAAAGAGTCTTTCTTAGGTCCCAAATTGTTAGTCCGATCGGATTTATTGGAGACTTATGACTATGATTTTTATACTTTTTACTCTTATGGGCTTTGGAAGTAAACAGGCGTAGGCTTTTTCTCTTTCTTCGATTTCTCTTCTTGACATAACCCTAGAAATTAGGTCATTAATGCTCCGGACTCCATCTTGGGAAATGTAGTTGGTTTTTATGATGTCAAATTCGAAGGTAGGGTATTTAAGGCTTGATGGACAATTAGGGCATCCGGAAGAGGAATGTCTAAGGCCTTGAGTTTAGTTTGGTAATCAACCATCCTAATAATGTAATCCCTAACACCCCCGAACCATCATATTCCATATTAAATAACCCTTGCGAATGTCCCAATCTCGGCATTCGATGAAACTTTGTATCTCTTGGAGATTGCATCTAGCAATTTCCCGGCGAGACATTTCTCGAAGCGGACCACTTTTAAGTGTTCGGTATCGACCTCTTTATGGACAGATACTAAGTCGATTACTCTTTTGCCATGCGGCATGCACGCAGACTTTTCATCCTCGATCTATCGCTGCTTAGTTCCATTGGTGTATCCATAACAAAGGACGTATGCACATCTGCCATTTCCATAGCAAACATAATGTCCTCTTTCCACTTCTTAAAGTTTGACCCAGTGAGGAGCTCAATAGTAACCATGTTATTATTAACAGAGAAGGTGATTGAAAATTTAAACAATGAACAGAACAATAATTAAAATGATGCAAGTACAGCTTGAAAACTTTATAAGCTAATGAGAATTTTACACACATCATTGTGAAAACACCTTTGGGGCTGAATTCTCAATATGCAATTGTAAAATCCCTACATACCAGTGGTCATGGGAATACAACTCAACTTTCAAAATCCACCACCTTTGGGTGTGCAGAATTCTAAGGTCAACCTATTCACATGCATACTGTATATGTACCCCTTCAAGTACCAATACATGATCACCACCTTTGGGTGTATGACCACACATCAGAGTTGAAGGACATCCCACAACTGTATAAGACTGGTGTTTCACAAATCCAACAAGGAAGGTCGGTTTGACGGCTGCATCCTGTCGAAAACATGAAACCATCTTTCGGGATTTTCCAAAATTACTTACATCCTTAAACAATGTGTTATTTTATAATTTATGACGAGGGACTTTAAATGTCTTAAAATTAACACAAAAATAGTAATAATTATGTTCATCAAGGTAGGTATTCCAGCAATTCAGAAATTGGTTCGGTTCCCAATAGAACGAACCAATAAATTACATAAAAGGGCATACATCAAAAGAATACCAAAAATATTTAAAATATGCATATCTGATCAAAACAGAGGACACCACTGTGTAGAGCACAAAAAACAGAGCGGCATAAAAAAACGGGACCCCAAACGGAGTCTCGTAGCCCCCAAAAAACTCGATCAAAGTTCAAGTCCAAATCACGGTTGGACCGTCAAACCGGTCCGAAAAGTCAAACCAAATCAATTTGGTTCAACCCCGGTTCAAGCAAACCGGTTCAGACCCGGTCCAACCGGGTTCGAGTCAGACCTGCTCGGATCACCTTTTCGGGTTACCGGGTCAGGTCGATAAATGGGTCGGCCCGACCGGCGGCGCACGTTAGCAAGGTTATATAACTGTCAGGGGCACACGATAGCAAAACCCCAAAAATCTTTTTTTTTTTAAATAAACCTGACGGCGAGTGAGATCACCCGCCGCTGCCGGCGGAGCGTGAGAGCACGTCCGGCGGCGATCCACCCGCCAAAATTTCTAAAATTTTGTGCTCTACGCACCCATGTGGTCAGATTCTGTTTTCCCCTGTTAAAAAAATTGGCAGAATGTCAGTGTCCGTACGGGTTTTTGGAAAACTGAAAAAAAAACCCTAAAAACCTTGATTCGAATCGAAAAATTTTCGATTCCCTTATTATGTTCTATTATTTTGAATCCATATAGGTTAAAGAACGGGTCTATGGATGCTCTGATACCACATGTCAGAATAAATCGATCCGAATAGGGACAAAATCCCAAAAGCCAGGATCTCCATAGGGCGTTCAAGAACACAATCATATTCCATAATAGAAAATAGGGATAGAACCACTGACCTTGTTTCGCATCCATAGTGATGATGATTGCGGCGGAAAATAAAGAACAAAGATCTAGGTGCTTTCCTCTATTTCCAAAGTAAGCCTTTGATGAGAATACCGAGATGTGCAGGGACGACGAACACTGAATATCTCC
This sequence comes from Telopea speciosissima, assembly GCF_018873765.1. Taxonomy (NCBI): domain Eukaryota; kingdom Viridiplantae; phylum Streptophyta; class Magnoliopsida; order Proteales; family Proteaceae; genus Telopea; species Telopea speciosissima. Next base: position 147,706 of record NW_025317350.1, on the reverse strand, counting down.
CTCTCTTTCAAGAATGCACTCCTCAATAGCAATTGAGAATAATAATTTGTGATGGGTAGAGGGGGGACCTAGCTCTCTTTATATAGTAATCCCTATAGAGTCTGACTCATCACAGTCCCAATAGGAATCTATCTAGCCCACACTAAGCCAGTCCACATTAGACTTCTAATATAACTTAATGACCCCACTTTATTAGACCAAAATCATAATTAGCCTGGTTTAGGGATTTAATTATGTCCATATGGAATTTTATTAGAACTAAAATTCTAACACATTGTCCTTAGCAAGAAGGATAAATTGGCCTTTATCCGATCCATATCTCTTTGAAGATGGGAGTGTATTTCACTCTTTTGAATAGACTGGTTTTTTACCAAAAGAAAAAAAAAAGTATTCAAGTGAACTGTCATGTATCAAAGAGGAATTAGATAAAAAGCAAACCCAATCAAACATAAAGAATAAGGCCAAGGTAATTATCAAGTTAGCATCTCAGTAGAAGATCAACTCAAGCTTCGACAACATTGGTGGCATGAAGTTCATAAGCCCAATTGAAGACCAAGCTTCACATGTATAAGACAAAAACCACCAAAGGTTAAATGGACAAAGACATCTTCAACAATTGTCTATTTTCGACAATTGAAGACTTAGGAATAATTTAAACTTGTAAATCTTTTAAGTTCCTAATTAAGTTGTAAATGATTCTCATAACACTTGAACCCCTAGGACATAGCATTAAATAACTTAAGTATAATTTTTTTTTTGTAACAATAACTTAAGTATAACTAGATTCATACCCCAAGTTAAGAGGTTAACCATGGTGACTTAATATCAAATGAACGCACGATGGATGAAATTCTTGATCACATAGAATGAGTAAGCCATCAAGTGGTCAACATGAGACTTATTGAAATTCAAGTCATCTTTCATTAAGATTTGTAATCAAATTGATCATATATATATAGAGAAGAAGTTATGGGTCAAACAATGGGACTGGTCCATGTTGTTAAGAATCCTTCTTCTGCACGACTAGCAACTTTATGGGAAATTTAGGACCTTGTGTATTCATCCTTGGCCAGAGTTCAAAACATAAGATTTGTATCTCTCTGAGTCTTCTTTCTAAAGGTTTAAGAATCAGATCAATTCAACTTCAAAAAAAAAAAAAATTTTATTTTTTTTTTTTTTTTTTTGGTTTTTTTTTTTTTTTTTTTTAAATTTAAATAAAAAAAAAAAATAAAATTTATTTTTTTTTTTTTTTTTTTTTTTTTTATTTTTATTTTTTTTTTTTTTTTTTTGTTTTTTTTTTTGTTTTTTTTTGGGTTTTTTTTTTTTTTTTTTTTTTTTAGTTTTTGTTTAACTTTTTTTTTTTTTTTTTTTTTTATTTTTTTTTTTTTTTTTTTTTTTTTTTTTTTTTTTTTTTTTTTTTTAGAATAATAGTATTGCATTTTAACTTCCTTATACTACCTTTTAAAGGTTTTATCTTTGAGCTTTCAATTATATATTTTGCTTTAGAGAGGTTTTGCATCTTGAGTGGAAACACTCAAACATTCTTCAAAGAGTTGTAGTAGGAGATAAATGAACCAAAATTATTGTAAAATTTGAGTGTTGTCTAAAATACTCAAGTTTGTTGTAAGCTGAAAAAACAACTGAGGGTTTGTAGTGAGTGTAAGAACAGAATGGCCAAGGGCACACTTGCTCTCCACCTCACCTTTTTGGAAAACGAGAAGAACAAAGAGGGAGTCGCCACCTAGATAAGAGTCTAGGACCCACAAAACACAAAATTAAATCATGTAACTTCAATGAGGTGTATTATGTCCCTAATCATTTTGATCAACACCCGCCAGAGCTGTACTTATTACCCTATTTTGGGTTTGGGTTGTGATAGAATGGTATCAAAGCAATTAGTCCTAGGACCACGTGAACTTAGAGACTGGTAGTATAGGATTCATAATGAGATGATTAAAGGCATTAGACTGAAAGATATAAGAATGAAAGACATGTGAGATGAAGACGTAAAAATTAATGAAAGATTATTGAAAGGCATAAGATATAATTTCACAATACATTCACACTAATACGATTTACCTGTCTTAGTTGAAGGTGGTTGGTTTAGTAGGAATTGCATATTAAGTATAGTGTTTGATCATTGGATCATGTTACTTATAATCTATGATTGATTGAAAAGTTAAATTGGAGCTATAAATGACTTTGATTAAATGATTTATTTGAATAATTAATGTGTTTTAATTAAAGATTTGATTGAAACTTTTAATTATGTTTTATGATTGAACTAAGTTGACATGGTGGACCAATTTGGTTGAGTTGGTTTAATCCAAGTAGTTTTGGTTCAGCCACTAAGGGGACATAAGGTATGGTTTGTTATTTAAAGTGGCTAATGTATGTAAAGAAGATAGATAGTTGGCTAGGCAAAAAAGAGAATGAAGGAGTATTTACTTAATCCCCAAAATTAGTTATTGGTCATGCCACCTAAGAAGAAAATATAAATGAACTTCCAAAATTGCCCCATTGCTCATTTATCGGTTTAGACTGCTGATCTGGATAATCTCCTAGATAAGTGAGTTCGTGTCATATTAAAAGCAAAAAAAAAAAAAACTATTTTATGCCTCGAAGATTGAGATGTAATGGGATGAGAAGATATTGATAAGTACTCTTTAATTGTTGGAGTACAAAACAAACCTCCTATTACCTTTGAAAAAAAAATCAAAAATAAAAACAAAATTATTGCGTCATCGCCTGCATCTTAATTGTTGAGATAGAAAACAAAGGGAAACGCATAACAAAGAAGGAAAAAAAAAAATTTCCAAACCCACCATCTAATCCTAATTTGCTTCAAGGCATGTGTCACGCATCCGTTCTCACCATTTAATCTTAATTTTCTTCTTTCATTTGTTCGATTACAAATCAAAACTCCTATTATTACCAAAAAAAAAAACTCTAGCAACAGAGTCTAAACCAGGGTTTTAGTAAGTGACATCGGTCTCTGCCGATTCCAATCCAGATCATCTGTATCATCGGTCTGGATTGGTCCTGTTTTCTTCAAAACAAAAAACAAAAAAAAAAACCTTTAGTTTCCCTCCTTATTTTCAAGTCAGGATCACATTCACGTACGAGAACGGCTCCCAACCGTTCAAATGGAATCTACTTTGTGAGACCCACAAGGAGTAGATTCCATCTGAACGGCTGTGAGCCATGCTCGTACATTCACGTACGTGAAAGTGAGCCTAACTCCTTATTTTTCCCATTTCAGTTTTTATGTTTTTATTTCTTAATGGCACGGTCTTCCCACTTATTTTTCCCATCGTAAATTAAATCTGTTATTTTTTTAGAATGAAATTGTCATAAACAAGAATTGAGGTTTTGGTTAAAAAAAAAAAAAAAAAAAAAAAAAAAAAAAAAAAAAAGAGAAAAATAATATTGGAGTGTTTTTGAAAGTACATTTATATTTTCTTCTTAGGTGGCATGACCAATAACTAACTATGAGGATTAAGTAAATCTTTTTAAAATAGAAACTAGTGGGTGTAAAACAATTTTTAAATAGTTAAGTAGTCTTCATAACGTATACGGCATGAAAGGTGGTCATCCTTCCTAAAAATATCTCATAAAATAATGGACATAGGTTACGCATGTGGTCTGCTCACCTAGAGATGCTTATTGAGACAACTCAAAATATTTTTCATGAGATATGCTAGATGATACTCAAATTTTATAGACAAGTAGACCCCAAACCCCTATTCTTACTCAATCTTCTAGTTGTGAAATTCAAAATGGTCTTTACCAAAAAAACTTTTTCTTTCAAAATGGTGATATAGCAATTTAGCCCATTAGATTTCTAGGGATGGTAAGGATTGGTCATGTGTTTAATTTGGCATGCAAATTCAACTTGTGCCCTCTCATATAACGACATGCACTCTCTTAATGGACTTTTCAACACTAGCAGTCACCACCACGCCAAGAGGTGCACAAGTGAGTGGCCCAATATCATCTAGCATTAATTTATTTTTTATAATTCAGGTATTTTTTGAAGGATGGGGGAGGGGAGATGTGACGAGTTCAGATCTGCTACCCACATGGGGACGGGTGGGGACAGATTTGAACCCTCCATGGGGTTGTGGGATCCGTGTCTAGGGTGTGGGATCCATGCCCCATGGAGGGGTCAGATCTGTCCCCACCTGTCCCCATATGGGTAGCTGATCTGGATTCGATGTGACAGATGAAACTTGAAGCCAAGGCCTCCGGGTAGCAATGGGCTTCCACACACCATATGCTACCCAGTGCCGCTAGGCCCTCTCACCAAAACCAAAAAAAGTGCGCTAGGCCCCATCCTTCTTTACCCTTGCATCTTTGCATTTTGTTTGATCATTTATTCTTTTCAATCTCTCACTCTTTGCCATCTTGGAGTCCAAGTATCCAACCTTATAATATATTGTCCCTAGAATATATATTTAGGGAAGAACGTAGCCTGGTCACGTGGCCCTGCACCAGCATAGGGGCCAAAGAGGGGATACACAAGGGTATTGATAGGGGATTTTTCAATTTGTAAAGGTGGAATGATTATTTCAGGAGGGTTTTGTCTGGTGTAAGGACCATGCAACCATGTAACGTTCTTTCCCTTCGATAACTTATTGATATGAATTGGCTGATAAGGTATGTATATCTACACATGGGATAGACGAGGCCTTTGCGGATTGAGTGATGAGGGGATCAATTCGGTATATCTCTACATATGAGATATGTGAGGTACGATAAAAGGAAGGGATGATGTGTATGCATGTTTTTTCGAATAAGATACAGTATCTGTCCAATACAACTAATATGTATACATATTGATATCGAGAAACGGTAAACTACATCCATGGATGATCCACTACTATTATTACTACTACCACCACCACCACTAACAGCTAAGTTCAAGGTATCCAAAATCATGGATTCAAGTATCAGTGCCTATATCAGTATTCTCGGTATCTGATACTTGTACGGTGGACTGTATCAGTTGTATTGGTTGGATCGGCCAAGATGACTCGATATGAGTTATAAACCTGCAATTCATGGTTTAAAGTATTGGTATAGTATCGAGTGTGTCGGCCGAAACACACAATATGCCTGATACATTTCATCCATACGTGCCCCTAATATGTATCGGCTATTTTTATAATTTTAGAAATGGACTGATTCACTTGAAACATATTGGTATCGATATTCGTAACTGTACCATTACTGACATCGATAACTAAAACCTTGATCGGAATTGAGAATCAAATTGTCGATTCCAAACTGATTCCACCGAAATTGGTCAGAATCGTCTAAACCCTAGATTCTTGTCAGGAATCCGGTGGAACGAAAATTCCAATTTGAAACCGCTAAGAATCAGTGATCCCATTCCGATTTTCGATTTCTCAAACCATGCTAACAGCAGCAGCCAAGCTGGGCTGTACCAGGTAAGGCTATTCCTCTTGGGCGATGGCTTTGTAAGGAATTTCATAACCTGGATTTCCAAAAAAATTAAAAGAGAACATTTTGCAGTTGGTGTCGGATTAAGTTGCGAGCGAGCTGGTTTTGATTTTGAAAATGACATTTCTAGTCTATACGGAAATTTTGGTTTTGTTTTGCTTACTGTAGCGCTTCATTTTCTGGTTCTTTTCAGGATGGGCTGTATAGATCCTAAGCTCTCCAATGTGTACAGACGTGTACGAACGTTTCTGTAAAAAATTCTCTAAAACGGGCTACCATCTGTTCTGGTTCATTAGCCCAATTACTGAATAGGCTGTGTGAGACATGGGTCTTAACTTAATGGGCTAATGTACTCCTTTCAGATCCATTCCATCTCCAAGAGACCATCCAAGCCACTGCACTCCCAAGACCAACAACCAGGGATTTAAAAATCGGATCGGATTGGCGAATTTGGACTAATCCGGATCAGAATTGGCAGAGGCTGATCCCGATCAGACCGATCCTTATATAGAAACTAGGCTTACAGATCTCTATATTGATTCCAGAGCCAATATAGACTGATTCAGACTGATTTCAATTTGGATCATATTGGAATCAGCCGAGACCAACCCAGAGGCCAATTTGGTCTGGATCAAATTGGAATCGGCCAAGACCGACTTGGATCCGGATTCTATTGAGAGCAATATTATAGCTAGCTCCCATTTGTTACAATTATCAATTTTCTAGACCAGGGAAGAGATGCTAAAACATTAAAGTAATGTATAATAGGGGATGAGTGACAAATTAAAAGAAATCTTTTACTCATGAATCTGATATAAGGCCAAGGAAACTAGCAACCCCATATTTGGTTGAGGAACTCACAAGAGAAGAAAAAGGTTCCACAGAGACTTAGAGTGGTTAAAGCAAAAAAGCACAAATTTCATTCACCAGAAGAAATTTTGATGAGATAAGTTTCAAAAGAAGCAAATCAGTTATCATTTTGCATGGAAAAACCTAAACTTCAGGATGACTTTTAAGATTCCAAATCATTTTCCCAGGGAAAGCCAGAAATCTGAGATGCTAACTCCAATTATTTGGAATAAAAGAGATTCTGTTTCAAATTTGACTGTGATATCATCTTAGTAAGGGGGACAAAACCAACTATCATGACTTAAAAGAAGTTCATCTCTTAACTGTTAGGATACTATCCCAAATCCAGGGGCCCTTCCTTAAAGGTCAAGTTATCAAGAAATTGATTACCTCATAAATATTTAGTTTAGATCGAATCCCTAAGCCACCTAGATTTGTTAGAAGATAGATAGAGCTCCAAGGTTTAAGATGAAGATGTTGAATATTAAAAAAAGGGGAAAGGTTTCGTACACGGTCGTGTAAACCGTGTACGTGAGAGGGTCTCTGACAAAAAGTAGAAAAAGTCATAAATACTCATCCATTAATTAATGTCTTGAAACTCCCACCCTCTTACATACACAGTTTACACGATCGTGTATGAAACCTTTCCCCTTAAAAAAATTTATAATAGTGGAGGATTAAAAAATTATCCTTCTTGTGATTTGAATGAATTAAGAAGGTGGGCCTATCGATTTAAGGTTCACTTGGTCCTGATTCAGCTACTACCTTGCACCTTGAATGCCCGATTTAATAATAGGTCAGGCCACACTCGGGCTATAGACGGTCAATATTTGTTAGGCCTAATAGTGCGAGCCAACTTTTGACTCCCTTAGTCACAATAACTTTTTCCTCAGTGTGATGCAATTCTTACTAAAATGTGCACCACACTTGGAAAGGTTTACCTGTTCACTTGATATAGTCTTAAAAAAAAGGGAAAATTTTACGGACACCCCCTAAGAGTATCTAATATCTCATAAACTTATCAAACTTGGTCACAATGTCACAGATTACCCATACTTTATGTTTTTATTTCAATTTAATCCACTCCGTTAGGTCTGTGCAGTTAATTTGCTGTTAATTCTTTTATAATGATGAAATTACCCTTACCACAGTGAACTCCCTATAATACCCTTAATGATGAATTAATGATGTTAGACGTTAGTTTTTTATAAAAAAACAATTTTGCCCTTGTTTTTATTCAATACTTTTTTTTTTATTCATTTTTTCTTCCCTTCTTCTCCTTCTGCTGTTTCTTCCGCCGCCACCACTACCACCACCGCCACTCCCTCCAGCCCTCCTTCTGTTGTTGCAACCCTGCCACCGCCCTCTCCAGTCTCCCCCGCCCGACCATGCTCTCCGCAATCCAACCGCATAAAAACCCTAACTCTACAAATTAAAACCCTAACCCTACAAATTAAATGCTAAATATCGTTTGTCTTGGAGATCGATCACCCTCATTTAATAGTTAGAAACAATTTCGACTTTGACCGATCAATATTTCCATTAACTTACAGAATCAAATTCCCACGCATACCATTTAAAGCAGGTCTAATTCAAATATTCAAAGCTTGAACAGATCGATTTTTTTATTTATTTATTTTTTTTTTCTGATTTTAATCTTTGCTCATCCCTTTTATTCAGGCCATTTCTTGAGATGAAAAGTTTAGATGTGGGGTTTGTCGTATTGGAGGGGATTAATCCGATTAGTCCCTTCTTTGGTTCTTCCCTTCGGCCATCCCAAATTTTTGAAAATTGGGTTTGAAAGGAAAAGAATTTTCTGAGGGTAATAGAAGAGTGTAGAAGGAGATAGCAGGGCGAGGGCGGTGGTAGCCTTGACGGCCAGGGTGGCCGTAGTGAGGCGATACTTTAAGCGACTGGTGTGAAGGACAAAGTAAATCTGACCGGGTTGTAGTTCTTCAGAGGAATCGAGGGCAGGAACGTAATCGTCGTAACAGAGACCATCGGAGTTGCAGAGGAAGCAGGGCGAGGTTTCGATTTCGAGGACTTGCGATCCTGTGATGGGTATGGTGTATTCGTGGAGATTGCCATTCACAGAGATGACATCGGCCGTGGAGGGAGCGAAGGAACCATCGGTGGTATCTGAAGAGAAAATCTAAGGAGGATCGGCTCTTGGTTTTCCCGTAGCTCAGGGAAATCCATCCCTTTTTCAGACTTTTTTCTCCTTGCCGCTGGTAATGTTCGCCGTAGCCAGAACAGGTGATGGTCGGCCGAGCCGGAGCCATAGAGGGAAGAAGATGAAATGACAGTTTTGTCCTTTTATTTAAATAACTAAGGGGTAAAATGGATCTTTAGGGAAGAAGATGAAATGAAAGTTTTGTCCATTTATTTACATAACTAAGGGGTAAAATGGGTATTTCACCTTTGGGTACTAACTATGCTTAACGTCAAGGCTGTCTGACATTTTGACCAAGTTTGGTAAGTTTATGAGATATTGGATACTTTACGGGAATGTCTGTGAAAGTTTCCCTTAAAAAAAAAAAAATCAATAGCAATTTGAAGGAAAAACAAATTTTAAACCTACTTATCTTGTAATTTCAATTCTTATCTAGTGGATCTAAGATATTATCCCTAAAAATAAATAAAATGTGACTATAAGGTTAACGTCTAGACCTACCTAGATGAGAACCAAAATAAAGAAAAGAGGGGCCTACCTTCAATATTACCATCAACAGAAAAATGTTTATTTTATTGCACCAATAGAAAACCTTCCTACTCGTTCATCCTTCTTTTGAACAACTTCCAAGACCTGATTCTTTGGCGACGATAATTCATTGAGAGAAGAGAACTTACTGAAATTCTCTTTGTAATTGGAGTTGGGCTCATGTTCACGTATGTGAACGTACGAGAACGGCTCACAGTTGTTCAGATGGAATCCATTCCATGCGATCCCCACAGAGTGGATTCCAACTGAACAGCTATGAGCCGTTCTCATACATTCACGTATGTGAATGTGATCATGACTCTCTTGTAACTAGGACTGCAATTTCATGATGTGCACATCATGGGTATCCCAAGGAATGAGTGTGAAATTAGATATGTCACCGATCCAAACCATTCTTTAGATATCCAATGGTTTTAAATTGCTAAATCACTTTTCTAAATGACACAACTGGGTTAGGTATACCACACGACGAATATTTTTGGTTGTCTAAATCAACCTCAACCTGAGCCCTTATATTTTGCCAATATTTTTGGTTGTCCAAATCAACCTATCTAAGTCAGCTGTATAACATATGCTCATATATTATTAGACAGTATAGGAAGGATGACCACTTTCATGTCACTTAATGTTTAGGTGAAGGCATCATATGAATTATTTCTTATTATGTCTTTTGCAAGAGTGACAGGTCATCAAGGTGAATATGATCCCTTTTCCTTCTTTGAGATAATTTTTGTCGCGTGATATAACATGGTAACTTTCTCTGTGTCCCTTCTGGGCATTCCATTCCCCGCAAGGCTCTGTGCAGGAGCGTGCTAAGGCTGAGATACTTCACACGTTTTATTTTGATAAATTTATCATCATGGTCCACAATTTTATGTCATGTGTCAAATTTCATAATCTAATTCAATCAAATATCCTTTCATGTATTGACATGTATCTTTATAGTTTACAGCCATCTGTCCACACCCAGACACCCGCCTATAGTCCTTAGATATATTTTTATACTTGGTTAACTCCATTTGTCTTGAAATGTACGTGATACATAGGGAGGGGACCTTGGGTCTGATGTTCATAAAAATTGAACTCCGATTGATTAGGCATGCCGCATGTGGTAGATATTTGAGCCATTCAAAAGGATTTTGTTTTTATGTTTTTTTAATCATAATTATTAGGGAAATTTACGTTTATCACCCCTATGATTTCAAACAATTATGTCTACTATCCCTAAAATTTCATCTATTTCATAAACCTCCCGTATATTTTGAAAGATTCTTACAAACGTACCCCTACCGTTAGATGAGAACAGTTAAGTGATGATGTCCATAATATCCTTAATGAAGGTGCTTTTACCTAAGGAAAATTTACATCTACTACCCCTGTGTTTTCAAACAATTACGTCTACCACCGTTGGAGTTTTAAAAATTACGTATGTACTCCTGAGTGCTAACTCTGTTAGTTTTATTTTGAAAAAGACAATTTTGCCCTTATTTGTTATTAATAAACTCACCCCATCCAACCTTGTTACCCTTGCATACCCTATTATTAGGAGTGACAAGGGTAAGGATGAGTCCGGCAAGACGTGATACTATATGCATTGAAAAGATGATTCGACGCTCTGCAACTCTCCAGTTCATACTACCTTACAATTCTATCATTTGGCCTGGTAAAATTAGCTACAAAATGGACCCATCTACAAGAACCTGTGAAGTTATTTTTTGAATTTCGCGCATACTTCACCCTAGGGGTGTCAATCGATCGGTTTGGGCTGGTTTCGGTTCGGTTTGAGTCTATTTTGGTGTGGAGTGGTGAAACCGAAACCAAACCAATAAAGAAAGTTCGATTTTGGGTTTACATTGGTTTCTTGTATCGGTTTGTTATTGGGTCGGTTTTGGTTTCGGCCCGATTTGGGTTCACTTGACCTTGCACATTTATATAAAACGACAAAAAAAAAAAAAAAAAAATTTGATTTTTAATGGGTTTTGGGTTGTTATCGGTTTCTTATCGGGGTAGACCCATTTTGTTTGATTCATGCTCTTTCGGTTTTCTGTTTGGTTTGTTTCGATTTTGGGATCGTAATCCCCTAAACCAATCCAAGTAGACTTCAGCTCGGTTCGGGCCGGGCTATTTTGGTTTGGTTCGTACCGGTTTACAAGGTTCGGTCCCAACTTTGACACCCCTTTTTCTTTTTCTCTTTTTTTTTTTTTTTTTTTTTTTGGGGATTGGGAGCTTATATATATATATATATATATATATATATATATATATAGGGGGGGGGAGAGACCGGGGAGTAGGGGTGTCAATTGGTTCGGTTCTAGGCTATCGGTCCGGTTCTCTAGCTGTTCCGGCTCTAAGATGTCAAGACCAGATCTAGACCAATAAACTCACCGGTTCCAAATCTGAGATCCAGGACCATTAAGTAATGGATGGTCCGGTTCCGGTTCCTAAGCAGGTCCAAACATTATTATAATGTAGAACCCAAAACAAGGACAATAGTAGTTGCTCTAGAAAAACGGTATACGTTCCAATGTGTCAATGTTTATATTATCATCTCGTGCGAACAAATATGTTAGAGTTGAACTAATTTTGATTTTTACAACTTTCACATAATTCCTCATATTTAGACTTTGTTTACACACACACACACACACACACACACACACACACAGAGAGAGAGAGCAAACTATTATAATAATTCACCATTTGTCATCACCAATTTGGTGTTTCGTGAATAAAGATTTTTATTGAAATAATAATCTATACATTGCAGTTGTTTGGTATGAGTGGAGATAATACCAAAAAACACAGCTTATGAAGAAGTTGTTTTTCTTTTGTGTAACATCATTCCTTAGATTTTATTAGATGATAATCCAGTCCTGGTAATTTCTTCTGGTTCTAACGATTCCTGGGACCAGACTAGATCCGGACCAATAACCTATCACTAAGACCAGATCTGAACAAATAAGCTATTAGATGGATCGGTTCCGGTCCAATTATCGGTTCCAGTCCGGTTACCGGTTCTAGTCCAAAATTGACACCCCTACCACACCATGGCTCACCAATTGAGCTGGGCAGTTGTTGGTAAGACACCCCTTCTTCACCCAAGTCTTTTAACCCCCTAATGATTGATAGTGATTAACACTTAAATATTTGATGACACTGATTAAGAATTAAATATTGGAGGAATTGAATAAGTAAGTCGGAAATTGAATAGAAATGCTACTACATGATGTTAGGAAAAGTGCGAAAATCCTTTTCCACCTATGTGTAAAGAAAACTCGATAAATACTGCAGTACGTGAATAGTATCATGTGAATAATAAACGTGAATAGTAACCACATGTGGGATCCACGTTAACACAAAGTGAGAGCGTACAAAGAGCATATAAAAAATTATAAAAGCAAACAAACTCACAGACACAAGTATTTACGTGGTTCGACAATGCCTACATCTACGGGCGTAATTAGGACTTCTTCACTATGAGAGAACTTGAGAAAACAATCATACAAGTAACACTTGGATTAAGCCAAACCCAACCCTATATCCAAAGCCACCCCTTATACACCCTCTCTCAACTCACACTCTCAAACCCTTGAAGAGAAAATTCAAAACCCAATACTCCATAGAACACTTAGCTCACAGCTCTTGAACATGTTGTTCAGTCTGTGAATATCCCTTGCCCTAACCCCTATTTATAGGATTTGGCAAAGGAGAGTTTACCACTTTCTACACGGTGTTTGAACGATTGAAGATAGAGGTAGGCAAGTGGGAGGCCCCCCCTCCCTAATTTTTCCTTCCTTCATTTAATGGCCGGAACTTGTTTTGGCCATTACCTCATAACTCTCTCCCTTGCTCTCTCTCTTTCTCTTTCTCTTTCTCTTTCTTTTTTTGTCTGACTTTTGCATTCCATTCCACCGCCCAACCCATTTGTCAAAGGCGGTGGCTACCCTTCTTAAATGAGGAGGACCCAACAAACTCCCCCTCCGACTCATAGAGAGGGATCTGTCATGTTTGTAATGCTCTTGCAAAAATTGTGCTTTACTTTGGGTAAAGCCTTTGTCATCATATCTGCTTCATTCTTGTCAGTATGAATCTTTTCACGCTGCAAAAATTTTTGCTCTAGTACATCTCGTATCCAGTGATACCTTACATTGATGTGCTTGGTCTTGCAATGGAAACTTGGATTCTTACTTATATGGATAGCGCTTTGACTGTCGCAATGAACAACATACTTGTCTTGCTTTAAACTTAGCTCTTGAGTGAACTGCTTCATCCATAACATCTTCGTACAAGCTTCTACAACAGCTATGTACTCAGCTTCTGTGGTTGATAAGGCCACACATTTCTGCAACTTGGATTGCCATGACACTGCTCCCCCTACAAAAGTAAAGAGGTACATTGATGTGGATTTCCTAGAGTCGATGTCACCGGTCATATCAGCATTTGTGTACCCCTACAACACAGGTTTACCACATCCAAAACGCATACAAGAATTAGTTGTACCTTTAAGATACCTCATAATCCATTTCACTGCTTCCCAGTACTCTTTGTCTGGGTTAGCAAGAAATCTATTTACAACTCCAACTACATGTGCAATGTCAGGTCTTGTACATGCCATGGTATACATCAAACTTCCCATTGTTGATGAGTAAGGAATATTCTTCATTTTAGTTCTTCCTTCCTCAGTTGAAGGGCTCTGCTCACTGTTCAACTTAAAGTGACATGCAAGTGGTGTACTTACCGACTTTGATTTGTTCATATTAAACCTTTTAAGTACTTTTTGTATGTAGCTCTCTTGTGATAGCCATAATTTTTTGGCTTTTTGATCACAAAAAATTTTCATATCTAAGATTTGTCGTACATGTCCCAAGTCATTCATGGTAAAGGACTTGCTCAATTCTCGCTTTAACCTGTCAATTTTAAAGACATCCTAACCAACAATTAACATGTTATCAACATAGAGAAAAAGAATAATAGTCATTTTCTGAAAAGTTCTTAACAAATACACAATGGTCTGATGTTGTTCTCATATACCAATGATCCATCATGAATAAATCAAATTTCTTGTACCACTATCTTGGTGCTTGTTTCAATCCATACAAGCTCTTTCTTAATCTGCAGACCGTGTGTTCTTTACCTTTGACTTGAAAACCTTCTGGTTGCTCCATGTAAATCTCTTCTTCCAAATCATCATGGAGAAATGCTGTCTTTACATAAAGTTGATGAACTTCCAAGTTCATACTTGTAGCCAGACTTAACACAACCCGTATAGATGACATTTTTAGTACGGGTGAAAAAATTTCATCAAAGTCAGTACCTTTCTTTTGCCCAAAACCTTTCACAACCAACCTTGCCTTGTACCTTGGTTGTGGGTTGTTCTCTTCAGCCTTTAATTTGAATACCCATTTGATCCTGAGTGTCTTCTTACCCTTAGGTAAACTTACCAGATCATAGGTATGGTTCTTATGCAGGGGGTTCATTTCCTCTCGCATAGCTTTTAACCATTCAACCTTGTGCTTATCAGCTTTTGCTTCTTCGAAGCACTCAAGTTCACCTACATCTGTTAGTGTAACATACTGATGAGATGGGTACCTGATAGATTGTTGGAGCTCCCTGGTGGATCTTCTTAACTGGGACTCAACTGGTGGCTCTTGAGTCATCTGCTCCCCCTGTTCACCATCATCGGTACCATCTGTAGGAGCATCATTTTCACCATCGACATCACCGATTTCTTCTTCAACGGCTTCTTGTGTATCTCTCCCATCATCATGTGCCATGGGTGGAGAATTTGGATCAGAATCCACAAGGTCATCAATGAACGGTTGAGATTTTTCAATCTTGTCAAAGTCTTCAATTGTTTGGTCTTCAAGAAAGACCACATCTCTGCTTCTGATCACCTTCTTCTCAACCGGATCCCATAACCTGTAACCAAACTTTTCATTAGTATATCCTAAGAAAATGCATTGTTTTGATTTATCATCAAGTTTGGACCCTTCGTCTTTCAGAAAGTGCATGAACGCTTTGCAACCGAACACCTTCAGATGGTTATAGGATACGTCTTTTTCGCTCCATACCTGCTCAGGAATATCTTCATTCAAAGAAGCTGAAGGAGATAAATTAATCAAGTAAACGACTGTCCGTATGGCTTCTCCCTAGTAACAGCGTGCCAATTTTGAATATGAAAGCATGTATCTGATTCTTTCTATAATCGTACGATTCATCCTTTCAACTACACCATTATGTTGTGGGGTTTTTGGAACTGTTTGTTCATGTCGAATTCCATGGTCTTTGCAGTACTCCTCAAATGTACCAATGCACTCACCACCATTATTGCTATGAATGCATTTGAGAGATTTTCATGTTTCTCTTTCAATAGTAACATGAAAATATTTAAATACATCAAAAACTTGATCTTTAGTTTTTAATGCAAATGCCCACACTTTTCTAGATGCATCATCTATGAAAGTAATAAAATAAGACGCACCACAAAGTGATTTTCCTTTCATAGGGCCACAGACATCAGAATGCACCAATTCTAAGATGCCTCTTTTCCTTAGATGAGAACTTCTATTAAAGGTAACTCAATGTTATTTACCAACTAAACAGTGAACACATCGGTTTAGAGACGTACCTTTAATGTTTTGTAAGAGAAACTTTTCGTGAGAATTTGCATCCCTTTCTCACTCATGTGGCCAAGTCGCCGATGCCATACGTCGGTAGTAGACTCATCCTCTATTGTGTTTATTTCAACCTTGCATATTTGTACTTTTGTTTTGTACAAAGTGCATCACTTACTTCCTCTTGCCATCACAATGGATCCTTTGGTAAGCTTCCATCGACCGTTGCCAAAGTGGTTGTGATATCATTCTTCATTTAATTTTCCTACAGAAATCAAATTTAAACGGACATCTAGTATATACCTCATGTCCTTGAGAACCAATTTACAACCAATATCTATTTCAATGCTCACATCACCCATCCCCATAATTTTTGAGGTACCACTGTTGCCCATTTTGGCAACACCAAAATCACCTATTTTAAGAGAAGTAAAAAATTCTTTGTGAGGGGTAACATGGTAAAATGCACCTGAATCGATGACCCAGTCTAAGTCATTGCATGCGAGGGTGAGGTAAGATTTTTCATAGCTCGAGATGATGATGATGTCTCCATCTGAGCTCATGGCAGTGGTGTCATTTTCTTCTATCTTCTCATCCTGGTTCTCTCTTTATGCTTTGAGCTTTCTGCAGTCCTTTTTTATATGTCCTACCTTTTTGTATTAGTAGCATGTGATCCTTCTTTTTTACTTGGATCTTCCTTGTGATTTCTCACTATCTTATGATCGTCTGGTTCTGCTTTTCCCCCGGTTTTTCGTGACAAGTGCCTCTTGCTGAGATAGCCTCGAGAATTTTCTCATTGTCTCATTCTCTAAGAGAGCCGCTGCCACCTCATCAATTTTGAGAGTGTCTTTCCCAACCAGTAAGGTAGTCACCAGTGTATCAAATGAAGATGAAAAATAAGGTAAAAGAAGAAGAGCTTTATATTCATCTTCAACTTTTACTTCAAGGTTTAACAGTTGAGTAATAATTCTATTAAAAATATTTAGATGATCCATGAGGTTAGTTCCTTCTTCCATCCTTAATTGATATAATTGTTTTTTCTAAAATAATTGTTTTGTGAGGGATTTTGACATATATAAACTTTCTAGTTTTAACCATAATTTAAGAGTAGAGGTTTCATTCAACATATTATATTTTACCTCAGGTGCGAGACATAAGTAGATGATACTTACTGTCTTCATTTCAAGTTCTTCCCAGTCATCATCAGACATGGATTGTGGTTTCTTGGACTTGCTAGACAATGCTTTGAACAACCCTTGTTGTATCAAAATGTCTTTAACCGTGTTTTGCCACAAACTGAAGCTATTTTTGCCATCAAAGAGCTCCATGTCGAAGTTACCCATCGAGATGCTTTTTCCAGTCATCGTGCTGAAAACAAACTTTTACACACGTTCACGTGAACCAAAGCTCTGATACCACTTGTTGGGAAAAGTACGAAAATCCTTTTCCACCTGTGTGTAAAGAAAACTCAAAAAATATGGCAGTACATGAATAGTAACTATGAATAGTGTTATGTGAATAGTGAATAGTGACCATGTGTGGAACCGCGTTAACACAAAGTGAGACCGTATAAAAAATGATAAAAATAAATAAACTCACAGGCACAAGTGTTTACATGGTTTGGCAATGCCTACATCCATGGGAGTAATTGGGACTTCTTCACTATGAGAGAACTTGAGAAAACAATCGTACAAGTAACACTTGGATTTAAGTCAAACCCAATGCTGTATCCAAAGCCGGATACCCCTTGTACACCCTCTCGCAACTCACACTCTCAAACCCTTGAAGAGAAAATTCAAAACTCAATACTCCATACAACACTTAGCTCACAGGTCTTGAACTTGTTGTTCAATCTGTGAATATCCGTTGCCCTTACCCCTATTTATAGGATTTGGCAAAGGAGAATTTACCATGTTCTACACGGTGTTTGAAAGATTGAAGATAGAGGCAGGTAAGTGGGAGGCACCCCCTCCCCATTTTTTCCTTCCTTCATTTAATGGCCGAAACTTGTTTTGGCAATTACCTCATAACTCTCTCCCTTACTCTCTCTCTTTCTCTTTCTTTTTTTGTCTCACTTTTGCATTCCATTCCACCGCCCAACCCATTTGTCAAGGGCGGTGGCTACCCCTCTTAAATGAGGAGGACCTAACATGTGATTCTATAAACTTTGATTTCCAATTCGTTTTTACTAAGAACTATTCTTTCGCAAGGAGATTTCATTGAAAGTCATCCTATTTGCAACTGCAACTTCAACTTCAACTTCATGGCAGCACATGATGGGGCTTCCTCCTCCTCCTCCTCCTCCTCTTCCACCTCTCCTTTCTATTCAGGATCATCCACTAATGACTTATCAATAGATCCCTGAAGATACAGCGAAGCCTTGGAATCCCTCACAATAAACTTTGGATAAAACTCTATGTATTCAAGATCATCATCTGGGTGGGGTTCTTGAGGAGGTTTCTCATCAAGAACACTGACGAGTCCTTCTGTAGTTAGGAGTAATTTAATGCTCAGATATCAGTCAACGTAGTTGGGTCTAGTCAATTTTGAGTCACTAATTAGGCTAACAAACTTGAATTCACAGCCAAGCAAAAGCTCTATTTTGTTTGATCTCGGTGTTATAAGTTTTCCCTTTATCACTACAGGATTTAGGGGGTTGTGAAGCTCTGTTGCGAGTGGTATATGAACAAAGGTCAGGGTCAGTCAGGGCCAATCTGGCCCGACGCTGCCCAATTAGGATGGGCCTGAGTTGGGCTGAGCCGTCAGAGTTGGGCTTGGATTGAGGTTTTTAGACCCAGAGTCAGGGTCAGGGCGAGCCTGGGCTAAGCTAAAGGGTTCCAGGGTTGGGCTGGGGTTTTAGAAAACCCGGCCCAACCCGACCCTGTTTTAGGCCTAGTTGCAACTAAACAAAGTCGTAATGATTAAGGATCCATCGAAATAATGTCTAAACCTAATCATTCAAAGCAACCATAAACAATCCACCAATTTGATTTACAGTAAGGCAAATATTTAGGGTATACATGTAATTGTGAAAGCCCGACAGACTCTATAACTGAGTGGGTTAACAATGTGAAATTGTGAATATGGATCCTCTCCCCTCTTCGGGATAATTTTGTCGTTAGTATACTATTTTATAATCCAAAATTACATTTTTTTAAGGGATAATTTTCTATATTTGTTTTTTAAGAATGGACGTTTAGCAATTTGGACAATTCAAAACAAATAATAGGGTGTATGTGTGCCCTATGTTGACTGAACATGCTCATCCATCACGGTGCTCAATTCAATACAAATAATAGGGTGTATGTGTGCTTGACACTTGACACTTGAGAGAGGATCAATTATAAACAAAAGAGAGAAATTGACCTAGCTACTTATTGCTTTAGGTTCTTTTTGTTTCGATGTAAAATTTTACCTGAAAAAATTTACATGCTTAGTGAAAATATATTGCAAGTCAAAGCTTACTTAAAAAAAAACTTTCAATATGTATGAAAAAAATAAAAGCTTGGAAGATCAAATAAGGAAAAAATGTGAATATGGGAAAAAAAAAATTCTAAATTGATTTTTTTTCTTTGTTTATGTAAATATAAAGATTCACTTTAGAAAATAAAATTTATTATACACATTGATTCTGTTTATTTCGGTATAAAATGTTTAGTAAAACAATTGTAAGGTAATTTAATTTTCCACTGTTTGTTTTATGAATTGGAGATTTTTTTTGGGCATCCGAAAAAGGCAATGGTAAAGTTTACATAAATTTTGTCTATAAAATTTTTCTTATCCAAGTCTTGAAAAACTTGGGTTCGCAACTTCGCTTTCAGCCTCTCAAAACTTGACAAAATATGAGTGTTTGCTATATAGCTGGAAGGAATCGAACTCTCAAACATTGAAAACCCTAATCTAACAAACACTGGAAAATTTTACGGTAATATTTTCCATCATATTTTACCTCTTGGAAATAAACATTGGAAAATTTTCACATTTATAAAATTAACGTTGAAACAAACTGAGTCATTCTGGCCACAATCTTAGAAGCTTACCCTCTGGAAATCCAATTTATTATCCTATGCAGGTCGTAGGGTATTAATCCAATCGGTATTAGCTTCTGCCCCAGCTTATCTTATGAATTGTTTCTTGTTACCTGGACAAATTTGCAGAAACATTGATTCAATTTGCCTCAAGTTCTGGCTTGGGAACAAGGACAACAAAAGGAATTCTACCTTAATTGCATGGGACAAAATGTGTCGCCCCAAATCAAGTGGAGGACTTGGTTTTCGAAAAGCTGAACACTACAATAAGGCACTTTTATTAAAACTAGGATGGTAGGTGATTACCGAACCCAATTCACTTTGGGCCAGAGTTCTTAAGGCCAAATACTTCCCTAAGACCTCCTTTTTTGACCATACTACCAAATCCAGAAGGGGTTCACAAATCTGGAACAGTATTACACATATAACCCCTATCCTTGAAAGGATGGTCATTCGAAAAATAGGGAATGGTGCAAGTACTTTCTTTTGGACTGGTCGGTGGAATCCATCCTTTCCCTTGAGCCTAGCTAACTATGTCACTTCTAATCTTTCTATCAAGGATAAAAGGACCACCGTAGCCCAGATAGGATTGGAGGAGGGTCTTATTCCCAATTATGTTTAAACCCTAATTCCTACAAACCAGCATCCTATGATATTTAATTTTAACTTTAATGATTCTTATGACAGGTGGTGGTGCCCACTGGCCAACGATGGCAAATTTAGTACAACACTTGTTGCTAAATTTCTACTCCGCTCCCCTGCTACCCATAATCTTTGTTTTTTCTCTTGGTGGAATTTCTTTTGGAAACTCAAGATTCACCCCAAATTTAAAATTTTCTTCTGGCGTGTGATACATGTAGGAATTCCGGTCAAGGCTTCAGTTTCCAAATGGCTCCAGATCAATCCCTCTTGTGTCTTTTGTGGAAATAGTATTGAATCCTACTGGCATCTATTCCTTTCATGCGATTGGGTCAAACATATTTGGGTGGCAGGACCTCTGGGATTACATACTGAATTTTTGGTCTATGATTCCCTGAGGGACTTTTGTTTTGATTTTTTTTCTTCAAGATAGTTAGATAAGGCCTCAACCATTTGGTTTTTTGAGGTTTTCATCATTACTTGCTATTTTATATGGACAGCCAGAAACAAAGTTATATTTGGCTCTGAGGAACCAAATGCTATATGGGTGCTAAACCAGGTCTCGTGATGGATAGCAGATTTACATTTACACCCCTTGCTTATTCTCCCAATATTGTATTTAAGAATCCCGACGATATTTGCACAATGGTTTCATGGAATTCAATTCCTTTGCTTAAGTATCCTATTTTAATGTGTGCAGGAATCCAGACCCCAGGAGTAAGACTGGTAGGCTGGTCGTATATTTTTTTGATGGATGGAAGGTTTTTGTTATTACCTGCAAGGTATACTATGTCTTCAACCGTCTGGGAACCAGAATTGTACAGTATCAGGACTGGTCTAGATCATGCAGCCTGTATGGGTTTGAAGGTCAAGGAAATATGGTGCTCTAACCAAATGATCGCCGATGTTCTTCCATCCCCTACTAACTCTTCGTGGCCATGGTACTACATTCACGACTTAATGTATATAAGTGACAGGTCTCTAGATATTACCTTTACTACCTTTAAAGATAATTTTTGCTTAGCTGTACTATTAAACCTTGAGTCTTATGCGCAAGACAAACACTAGGTATTCTACTCAAACTTTTAAGTATCTTTTCTTTATGTTTTCATAAAAAAAAAAAAATGGAGTCATAGTAAAATTTTCATTTTAAATATCCTTTGTAGGAAATTTCTACAATAAAACAAACAGAGGTAACGAAAGATTTTACAAACCATTATAATACTTTTAGCCATTTAAGTTTAACTGCAAAGAAATGGAGATTTAATTTAACAACAAAGACTCTGGAACGAAAGTCATGTTACTTATTGGACTAAGAATTAAATAATGGAGGAATCACATGACGACAGACAGTGATTAAAGAATTAAATATTGGAGGAATTAATTCGGAAATTCATAGTCAAGTGTCTAGCGCACTTGGCAGCTAGTGGTGCATAAAGGCCCATTGCTATCAGGAGGTCTTGAGTTCAAATCTCCTGATTCACATCCTACATCCCCCTACCTATCAAAAAAAAAAAAATTTTCTGAATTTCAGTTGATAGCTGGTACGTATTTTTATAAACTTTGAATTCCAATCCATACTATTTTACTACTCTCCTATGAACTAATTCTTTCTCAAGGAAGGAGAATTCATTGAAAATTGAAAGAAGAGAGCTCTCCGACATCCTGTTTGCAACTGCAACTGCAATTTCATGGCAGCACATGATGGGGCTTCCTCCTCCTCCACCACCTCTCCGAAGGACTATGGGGTGGAAATGAGATCCAACCAGCGCTCTTTAAAGCAATCCAACAATCCAAAATCTCTATTATTGTCTTCTCTAAAGGCTATGCGGATAGCAAGTGGTGTCTCCGAGAACTGGTTAAGATTGTTGAAAGCCATACATCCAACCATCAAAAAATTCTACCCATATTCTTTGATGTTGATCCAAGAGATGTTCGCAATCAGACCGGAAGTTTTCAAGGATCGTTTCAGAAATACAAGGACCACAAATTTGATGATGTCGAAATACAGGATTGGAAGTCAGCCGTGTCTGTGGTAGGAGGATAAAAGGGTTACGAGCTTGAACAAGTAAATGGGTACGTAATTCTTGAATCCCACTTACAAACTTCTTTAATTTGTTGAGTACTAGTTATCTTTTTTGTTAACCTCATACGATAATCTTATTAAGTTCTTAATTAGCCTTATGGTCTGTGGAACTGTGGAAGGATTTAGGATCTTACCTTCTTACTTGACTGATTATCATATCTTCTATATATATTCTTCATTTCTTTTCTTTCACTTAAGATTTTGAACTTATTAGTTCTTATTTTATTTTTTCTTGATATGAAATAACTGCAGAGATCAATCAGAGCTAGTGAAATTAGTTGTTGATTGGGCAGTGAGTGAATTGAGTAGCAATTGCTTGGGTGATGTTAAAAATCCTATTGGATTAGATGACCGTGTAGCCGACCTATCATCTCTGTTGAATGGTGGCTCCAATGATGTTCGGTTGGTGGGAATCTGCGGTATCGGCGCCATTGGGAAGACATCTATTGCAATAACTCTCTATAATCGCTTTTTTAAAGAGTTTGAAATGAGTTGCTTTCTTGCAAATGTCAGATCAGAAGAAGCATCAGGACCAAATGGTTTACTTTCTCTTCAACAAAAACTTATTTATAGTGTCTCCAAAAAGAATGCTGAAACATGCAATGTTAATTTATAGGGGACAACAATTGGTAAAAGAAATACTAAAAGGGAGAAAAGTTCTTTTTATTCTTGATGATGTGGATTCTTATTCCCAACTTAAAGATTTGGCTATTGAATTCATTTTATTTGGTCCGGGAAGTAAGATTATCATAACAAGTAGAGATGAGCAAATTCTAAAAGTAGCTAAAGTTGATGAAATATATTGGCCTTCAGAATTGGATGGTGAGCAATCTCTTCAGCTCTTCAGTTTGCATGCATTTTCAAGGCAATATCCCCCTGATACATCCAATATTCACCGGTCAATCAACGATCGCCACGTGTCACAGACGACCCGCCTCATAGCCAAGGGGAACGAACCGGGGTCCAAGGACCACCCAGGCGCGGTCGGGGCGCGGCCTCACCAGGCGCGGCCTCCTCACAGGCGCGGCCTCATCAGGCGCGGCCTCACCAGGCGCGGCCTCAGGCGCGGCCTCACCAGGCGCGGCCTCAGGCGCGGCCTCATCAGGCGCGGCCTCACCAGGCGCGGCCTCAGGCGCGGCCTCACCAGGCGCGGCCTCAGGCGCGGCCTCACCAGGCGCGGCCTCACCAGGCGCGGCCTCACCAGGCGTGGCCTCAGGTGCGGCCTCGGGGCGCGGCCTCCTCACAGCCTAACCCACGCGGCCTCACCTAGCCGCAGCATCAGGGGCACCTGTGGGGGCCACCCATCTACGACCCGATCGTATCACTAAGACTCATGTCACTACCAAGACTCTGGACCTTAGAGGTCACGTCATCCAGACGGATTCAAGCACCAAGGACGTTATCACCACACGCGGATATCTATCCACCAAGGATCCTGATGCCACCAGGACACTCCCTCCCGCGGGGAGATGGCCAATCAGGATAGAGCCCCGTTACCCAGGGCCTCTATCCACTCAACGGCACACTCGCCATCAAACTGGGACTCTCCACTCTGCCATACACCGCCATATGCTACTATAAAAGACAAGGTACGCAACCCATCAAAGGGAGGAAACTCTTACTGAATAATCACTATTCATCTGTTTGCGCCAGGAGATCTAACTTTGGCATCGGAGAGCCCTAGGCCGGGACCACACCGGTTCTCTCTGATCGACCCCTTTGGTCCACTTGCAGGT
The DNA here is from genome assembly GCF_018873765.1 of Telopea speciosissima. NCBI lineage: Eukaryota > Viridiplantae > Streptophyta > Magnoliopsida > Proteales > Proteaceae > Telopea > Telopea speciosissima. The sequence continues at coordinate 123,566 of NW_025317350.1, read as the reverse complement.
GACGGCACTCGCAGGACCGCTCGACGATTTCTTGACGCAACAGATTGGCGCCGTCTGTGGGAACGACGCTAGCCATTACATCTACTAGCTCGCTTCCATACTCATTCAATGGCACGAAAGAAGACTACCACCACCAACAACGGAGTAAGGAATGGATCACCACCCCCAGAGGGCTCTCGCCGCAGAGCCAACAACCAGGACCATGTCCCTCTGGAGGAGGAGATCCCCCTTAATGACCAGTTCGTGACCGCCGAGCCCCACAATGACGAGGCCGACAATGTGGTGGTGGAGGTGACATCTGACCCCAATGCTCCAGCCACTGTGGGTCAGATCAACGACCTGCAACGACAGATCCTCGATGAACAACGACTCTTGCGAGAATACCTGACGCAGCGTGCGACATCTCACCGTCGGAGGACTTCACCCTCAGCAAGGGTGGAGTCCATACCTCAACAAGAGCCAAACCCTAGGAGATCATCTCCCAGGGGCGCGAGATCAGAGAGACTTGCGCGACAGGCAACCCCCACTCCGCAGCGGGGGGAGCCTTCCCAGCATCCCAGGAGAACAAGAGACCTCTCGCCACGGTCAGAACGTGGGAGGACGCCAACACCCAGGGCGAGGGTGTCTAGCCCGCAGGGATCGATCCGGAGGTCTGTGTTCGACGACGACGGCGGAAGAAGGTCACATACCACGACGAAGCCGGACCCACAGAGAAGAAAGCCCCTCACCTTCCACGACAGGGTTCATCCCAGCATGACCATTCACCATCCCGCCAACACTCAAGGCGGGAGGGGACATCCAGGAGAGAACGTGAACGGGGTCGCAGCGAACGTCCGGCTAGGCGTGGGGCGAGCACTGGGACGAGGAGCTCGATCAAAGACTCCGCGACCTAGATGAGAAGTGGAAGGGTTGAAGAAGCGGACCAAAGGCGAGACACACTCCATACCGGGACAACACCCCTTCTCGGCAGAGATCATGTCGACACTACCTTCCAGGTTTCGACTACCCACCTTTGAACTCTACGGTGGTACCACTCGACCCTAATGACCACATCAACTACTTTAATGGCATGATGACGCTGTATGGGGGTCGGACGTGGTATCCTGTCGGGCATTCCCTGCGTCCCTCAAGGGAGCAGCCACATCATGGTTCTCCAGGCTACGACCGAGATCTATAGGCTCGTTCGCAGAGCTATGCGAACAGTTCGTCACCCGCTTCCAAAGCAGCGTCAAGCAGAAGAAGACCACCGTCAATCTACTGAACGTGGTACAGAACCCTGGGGAATCTCTCAGGGAGTACGTTACCAGGTTCACCAAGGAGTCCCTGGAGGTACGAGACTTGGATGACCAGACACAGCATGCAGCCCTAGCAGGAGGTATTAGGGACCTGGACTTGATCAAGGACCTGGCACGTCATGAGACCAGGACTATGAAAGAGCTTCTGGAGCGATGCAACGAGTTTGCAAATATGGCCGAGGTATTACAAGCTAGAACAAAAATAATCGAGGCCAAGCCACAGGACAACAAGAGGTCAGCACCTGATGACCGCAAAGAGGGTAAGAGGTCGAGGACAGAGCGCCGACAAGAGAAGAGCGACCGCCCATCTAGGAGGACAGACCGCCGCCCAGAGAGAAGTGAGAGGGCAAGCACCCCTGAGTTCACACCACTGAACACCACCAGGTCCCAGATACTCATGCAGATCCAAGACCGTGACCTACTCCAGTGGCCACGACCCATGCTAGCAGCGCCAGAGAAGCGAAACCCTAACAAATATTGTCTCTTCCACAAAGAGAATGGGCACGACACGGAGGAGTGCTATCAATTGAAGAGAGAGATAGAACAACTGGTAAAAGCAGGAAGCTTGAACAAGTATGTGAAGGGGAGACGTGACAACCGCTCAGGCCAAGGAGATAGAGGTCGCGACGGAGACAGTGGAACCGAGACGAGAAGAAAGAAGAACAGATCGAGAGAGACCGCCCAGAAGGGCGGAGAGATGCCACCGAACCTAGTGGCACCAAGGGACCTCCTATCCTCACCATATTTGGAGGACCAGGGCAAGAGTCCACCAGAAAAGCTAAAGCTCATGCCAGGTTCGTGGGAGTGGCAGAGAAGCCCAGCAAGATAGCCAGGACCGAGGCGGTGATCTCCTTCTCGGATGAAGACCTGGAAGGACTAAACTTCCCGCATGAAGATGCCCTGGTAGTACAGGTGGAGGTAGCCAATCGACTGCATACAGTGGTGTCGATAGACACAGGGGCGTCGGTGACGTACTCTCCTTGGACGCCTATCGACGATTCGGGTTCGGGGACGACCAGCTCAAACCAGAGCCCACTTATCTCCATGGATTCTCAGGTGCCACCGCCTCCATCAGAGGTACCATAGAGCTACCCGTCACCTTCGGGGTACACCCTCGACAAGTAACCATCATGGTAAATTTTATGGTAGTCAAGTCCGTGGTGTCCTTCAACGGCCTCTTAGGGCGACCATCACTGACAGCCCTTAGAGGAGTCATATCACCACTTCACCTGAAGATGAAGTTCCCCACCGAGAACGGGGTAGGCGAAGTCCGAGGAGATCAGAAGAAGGCAAGGGAGTGCTACGCCACCTTCATGAAAAAGAATAATGGCAACACCCGTGGAGTGGCACTCTGCCTAGAGAGCATGATCAGTGACCAGAGAGATGAGCTGACAGAGAGAAGGGGAAGGCCAGTGGAAGACCTCATCCCATGGCCACTCAGCCAGGATGACCCCTCCAAGGTCGTTCAGGTCGGCTCACTGCTAAGCAAGGAACAGAAAGAAGAACTTGGACACCTCCTCCAAGCAAACATAGATGTCTTCGCATGGTCAACCTCCGACATGCCAGGAATACCACGTTCCATAGCGGAACACCGACTACACGTCGACCCAACCAGGGAGCCCGTTCAACAGAAGCGGCGTAACTTCGCCCTCGACCGACAAGCAGCAATCAAGGAGGAGGTCGAGAAGTTAAGCTGATCAGGGTTCATCAGAAAGGAGAAGTTCCCAACCTGGCTCGCCAACGTGGTCATGGTACCAAAGCCAAATGGGAAGTGGAGGATGTGTGTCGACTACACCGACCTGAACAAGGCATGCCCAAAAGATGAATACCCACTGCCCAGGATCGACCTACTGATCGACGCCACCGCCGGCCATGAGATGCTGAGTTTCATGGACGCCTACTCCGGATACAACCAGATCCTCATGTGTGAGGATGATGAGTCTTACACCGCATTCCGGACTGACAAAGAGAACTACTGTTACCACGTCATGCAGGGGCCACCTATCAGAGGATGGTCAACAAGATGTTCGAGGAGCAGATCGGGCGCAACATGGAGGTATATGTGGATGACATGCTCGTGAAAAGCGTCCACGCCAGCCAACACTGACCGACCTAGAGGAAGCATTCACGATCGAGGAGGAACCGGATGAAGCTAAACCACGTAAGTGCGCCTTGCGTAACGTCGCGAAAATTCCGGGTTCATGGTCTCGGTCCGTGGAATAGAAGCCAACCCATCCAAGATCAAGGCCATCCAAGAGATGGCACCTCCTCGAACGGTCAGAGAGGTGCAGAGGTTGAATGGAAGGGTCGCCGCCCTTTCCAGGTTCGTGTCACGATCAGGTGATAAGTGCTTACCATTCTTCAAAACATTGAAGAACCTCCGAAGCCCTAAGGACTTCACATGGACGGAAGAGTGCCAAAAGGCGTTCGGAGAATTGAAGGAGTACCTAGAGAGCCCACCCTTGCTTGGGCGACCGGAACCTAACGAGGAGTTGCAGCTCTACCTGGCCGCCACCCCTGTCGCGGTCAGCGCAGTACTGCTGAAGGAAGAAGACAAAGTCCAGAGGCCGATCTACTACGTCGGCCATGTCCCGATCGATGCAGAGACCAGGTACACTAGGATCGAGAAGGTAGCCTATGCATTGGTAATGGCGGCTAGGAAGCTACGACCATACTTCCAAGCCCATACCATCACAGTCCTCACAGACCTACCCTTGAAGAAGATATTGCACAAGCCGGACGTCTCCGGACGATTGATAGCATGGGCGGTGGAGTTAAGTGAGCATGACATCAGGTTCCAACCAAGAACAGCCATCAAAGGCCAGACTCTTGCAGATTTCATTGCAGAGTGTACCCAATCTGAGATCGAGTCACAAACAGGGGAGCCCGAAGAGAAAGATCACGGATCGTGGGACATGTTCGTGGACGGGTCGAGCAATGCAGCAGGAAGCGGCGCTGGGCTCATATTAACCAGCCCCGAGGGATTTCGTATCCAATATGCTCTCAGGTTCACCTTCCAAGCATCCAATAATGAAGCAGAGTACGAGGCATTACTAGCTGGACTCCGGGTGGCCAAAGCCATCCAAGTCACACACCTATCCACCCGGAGCGACTCCCAGCTCGTGGTGAATCAGGTGAATGGAGAGTATGAGGCAAAAGATGAGAGGATGGCATCATACCTAGCACGCGCTCAAGCGTTGATCGAGGGTTTCGAGAAGTTTGAGATGGTTCGAGTTCCCAGGGAGGAGAACGCCGCCGCTGACGCCCTATCCAGGCTAGCCAATGAGGAACTCCGAAATTTGGCTAGCGCAGTCTATGTTGAGATCCTGCATGAGCCAACGCATAAGGAAAAGCAGGTTAATGAGATCACGGAGGGACCTAGCTGGATGGACCCTCTACTCAACTACCTCCAGAACGATGTCTTACCAGAAGACAAGGCCGAAGCAAGGAAGATCAGGATGAGAGCTGCAAAGTACACCGTCCTAGACGGGGTACTATACAAGCGGGGGGCAACAGCACCACTACTCCGGTGCCTAGGACCCAAGGGGGCAGAGTACGCCCTAGCCGAAGTCCATGAGGGGATATGTGGAAGCCACATGGGGGACGAGCCCTAGCCTACAAAATCCTCCGCCGGGACTATCTGCGGCCTCGAATGCAAGAGGAGGCCATCCAATATGCCAAGAAGTGCGAGCAATGTCGGTTGTTCGCCCAGGTACCCATCTACCCGCCACCAAGTGACATCAATCCTCAACCCCATACCTTTTGCCATGTGGGGACTAGACATCTTAGGCAACTTCACCGCAGCACCAGGAAAGCGAAAGTACACGGTCGTCGCGATCGACTACTTCACCAAGTGGGTTGAAGCTAAACCCTTGGCCAAGATAACAGAGACAGAGATGGAGAAGTTCGTCCGCGACGACGTCATCTACAGGTTCGGGGTACCACGGATCCTCGTCTCAGACAATGGAAAACAATTCAACAACCCCAAATTCCAAGCATTCTGTCACCGCTACAACATCGACTATCGGCCTGTGTCGGTAGCATACCCACAGGCCAATGGTCAGGTGGAGGTCACCAACAGAACGCTATTGGAAGGAGTCAAGAAAAGGCTAGAAGGAGCCAAAGGCAAATGGGTAGAAGAGCTACCAAGCGTCCTGTGGGCATACCGAACTACAGTACGGACGCCCACAGGAGAAAGCCCATTCCGCCTAGCATATGGCACTGAAGCATTGGCGCCGGTAGAGGTCGGCGCCATGTCCCATAGGGTTCTGCACTTCAATGAACGCACCTATGTCGACGGACTGCGGGCGAACCTGGACTTTATAGATGAGGTCCGAGAGAGAGCACTACTAAGGAACGTCGCCTACCAGCAACGAACTGCCAGGTACTATAACGCCAGGGTCAAGGAAAGGCTATTCCACCAGGGCGATTTAGTACTACGGAGGGCAAGTGCATCGCAGCCACGAGGAGCGGGAAGCTGTCACCCAATCGGGAAGGACCCTACATAGTCTCCAAGCGAGATACGCCCGGGGACTTACCGCTTGAAGACTCCAGGGGGCAAGAAGGTAGACCGTGCACTGGAACTCGAACATCGAAGAAGTACTACCGGTAGAGGCATAGCAGAGGGGTAGTGATAACGAATCGATGCGATAGGAGTAGCGAGAACGACATCAAGGGCAATGTGAATTTCAGTCAAAATAAAGAAATGTTGCAAGAATACTTGTCTTCTCCTACCACTCAATCGAATCACGGCCACTACACTAAGGCGGTATGCCAACATCGAGGCTTCGTGCCTAAGGCGGTATGCCAACACTGAGGCTTCGTGCCTAAGGCGGTATGCCAACACTGAGGCTTCGTGCCTAAGGCGGTATGCCAACACTGAGGCTTCGTGCCTAAGGCGGTATGCCAACATCGAGGCTTCATGCCTAAGGCGGTATGCCAACACTGAGGCTTCGTGCCTAAGGCGGTATGCCAACACTGAGGCTTCGTGCCTAAGGCGGTATGCCAACATCGAGGCTTCGTGCCTAAGGCGGTATGCCAACACTGAGGCTTCGTGCCTAAGGCGGTATGCCAACACTGAGGCTTCGTGCCTAAGGCGGTATGCCAACATCGAGGCTTCGTGCCTAAGGCGGTATGCCAACACTGAGGCTTCGTGCCTAAGGCGGTATGCCAACATCGAGGCTTCGTGCCTAAGGCGGTATGCCAACACTGAGGCTTCGTGCCTAAGGCGGTATGCCAACACTGAGGCTTCGTGCCTAAGGCGGTATGCCAACACTGAGGCTTCGTGCCTAAGGCGGTATGCCAACATCGAGGCTTCGTGCCTAAGGCGGTATGCCAACATCGAGGCTTCGTGCCTAAGGCGGTATGCCAACACTGAGGCTTCGTGCCTAAGGCGGTATGCCAACATCGAGGCTTCGTGCCTAAGGCGGTATGCCAACATCGAGGCTTCGTGCCTAAGGCGGTATGCCAACATCGAGGCTTCGTGCCTAAGGCAACATGCCAACGCTGAGGCTCCAAGCCTAAGGCAACATGCCAACACTGAGGCTTCATGCCTAAGGCGACATGCCAACACCGAGGCTCCAAGCCTAAGGCGCCATGCCACCATTGAGGCTCTACGCCTAAGCCGCTAACTATCAAGGGTCAAAGAGCATCAACGTGCAAATAATCACCAAGAGACAAGGCAATCAAAGAAAAGCAAAAGCGATCACATAGAAAAGTCATAGTAGTTACAACTCAAGTTCAAAAAAGGAAAAAGGTTGAGACGTCTACAGGATCAGGGACGACCGTAAGGTCAAGGGATCACAGAGTGATGGGTCACCTCCGACCCAGCTGGAGACATCATGTCCGCCTCAGGAGGACGCACAGCAGCACCCCCCTCAGGCAGGGCAGCCTCCACCTCTGACACCGGAGCGCTCTCCACCACAGCTACACCCGGAAGCGCCGCAGCAAACTCAGAGAACCCCAAGACAGAGAAGTCATAGTCAGGGGTCACCTCCAGGACACAAGCGGCTAAGTCCCGGACCCCTCCCTCATAGGCGGGCTGAAGCTGCGCCTGATACAGCGTCGAGAACGCAGAGGATGCCTGGAACTCAGCCACAGCTCGCTCACCTGCAGACGCCAGCTCCACCTCATGCCTTCCCCTCAATGAATGAAGCTCCTCCTCCAAAGCCAGAACCCTAGCCGAGCTCTCGGCCGCACCAGCAGAAGTCACACGCAGCTCCTCAGACACCTCTAGGAGCTTCCCGGACGCCACAGCAAGTTCCCCCGACACCCTCTGCGCGTCAGCCTCGGCCCTCTCACGGGCATCGACCTGACCCTGGAGCTCCCTCTCCATGTCACGCAAGGTGCGCTGCATCTGCGCGTCACGAGAAGCGTGACCCTCCAGTCGAAGCACCGCCTCAGCAGCACGGTGATGGACCTACAATCAACATGGCAAGCGATAAAATGAGGTAAAAATAAATGGAGCAATGGACATGAGGAGACAGTAAAGGAATAACTCACCGAAGCCATGTCATGGTAGAGGGTCTGAGCCAGACAAGCATCACTAAGCCTCTGCAAGGCCATCCTCGCGGTAGGGAGCCTGCCCCTGTCCACCCACTCCCGCGACACGCCGGCCTCGGCCAAGGTCGAGCCCTCCGGCACGCCCAAGGTGATCACCAGGGACTCACCCAGCGTGGGAAGATCAGTGGCAGTACCGCCAGAGGAACCCACACCTTTCCCCTTGGAAAGGGGCAATACAGAAGATCCAGAAGGAACAGCAGAGGGGGACAGAGGCACAGAGCCGGGGACGCCATCGTCACCAGGAGAAGTACGGGGAAGGAGGACCCGCACGCCAGAGCTCGTCACGCGGGCATGTCCTGGTCCACCCTTCCGCTTCGCTCCAACAACCACAGGCGCAGAAGCACCACTAACATCGGTCACTCCAGCAGATGGACCACCCTGGGAAGCTGCCTTCCTCCGCAGATTGCCACGGAGCAAACTGAAATCCGGACGCGTATCCACTGCATAGATCGACCAACCAATCAGATGACACATACATTCAAATACCAACATGCCAATCAAGTACAAAAGACAATGCTCTTACCAGGACTCAGCTTCCAGAGAGACAGGAAGGCCTCCGAGTCCAACTCCTGGACGTGGAACGGATCGCGACCCAGGCACAGCTTGAGGGAGTCACCCTCAAAATCACTCAGCTCAAGCCCCTGATTGACCCTCTTGAGGTCAATAACTTCCCTAACAGTCCGTAGTGAGCATCGGGGGACCGTGGCAAAAAAGAAGCGATCCCTCCAATACTTCACGTTGCTAGTGATCCCCGTAAGAAGCTCCACAGAGGCATAGGGCCCCTTGAGCACGCGGCGGGCAAAGTGATAACATTCATGGTTCCCCTTCTTCAACAGATAAAAGTGGGAGAACAGGGGAACCGTGGCGGCACGCCCCAGGCGGGCGAAGAAGACATAAAAACCCAAGATCACCCTCCAAGAGTTGGGCAACACTTGCCCAGGGGTGAGGTGCCAATGCTCTAACACCAACTCGACAAAGCGAGGGATAGGAAGGCGAAGGCCCTGGAGGAAAAATGAACGGTAGAGGCAGATCTCCCCCGCGCGATGAGAGAAAGCATACTCGCTAGGCCCAGGAGCACGCAACATGACCTCGGCAGGAATATGAAACTCCTCACGGAGGGAAACCAAGTCAGAGGATGACAAGATGCTAGCAACAGGGCCTAACCTATCGGCACGACCAGCGTGGGGATGGCGCCCCAGGGTCGACGATCCCTACGGGGACCGGAGACACTAGAGGGTCCCACTCGTCCATCAGTATCACTAGGGGAGGGTATAGAGGAGGGAGTACCCACAGAAGAAGGCGATCCGGGGGAACACTCCTCTGAAGATCCAACCCCGACTGAAGCAGGGCCAAGGTCACCCGGGAACGACATGAAGGACAAGAGGGGAACGAACTACTTACTCAAGAAAGCGATCTCCCCGAAACTGGCAAGAAAAAGGAAAGGAATGTCACCTGCAAGATATAAACAGCAGATCCATCACATACAAGAAGAAGAACAGGGAAGAAGAGCGAAGGTCCATCACACCCACACCGCGGCCACCATAGGCGCGGCATCACTGGCAAGGCGCGGGACACAGGGCGCAGCCAGGCGCGGCCAGCAGGGCGCAGCCTCACCGCGGCCACGCCCCAGGTGCAGCTTCACCGCGGCCACGCCCCAGGCGCGGCCTCACCGCGGCCACGCCCGCCGCAGGCGCCGCCTCACCGCGGGCCACGCCTGCAGGGGCGCGGCCTCACGCGGCCACACCCGCCGGGCGCGGCCTCACCGCGGCCACGCCAGCAGGCGCGGCCTCACCGCGGCCACACCCCGCAAGCGCGGCCTCGAGGAGACACCCTACAAAAAAAAAAAAAAAAAAAAAAAGAGGGTGGGGATCGATTTACCTCAGAAAAAAGGTGACCGCGCGAAAGGACAAGCACACGGCGATGACGGCAGCCACACCAAGAGGCACAATCAAGGGATAGAGGTCACAAGAGCCAAGACACTCAAGCCCAGCACCACTCAAGCTTCCCAAGCAAGCCAAGGCACCAAGGGCACCAAGAGAGCACAACCCAAACACAAGGGCCCAAAAGCAACAAAGTGTATACTAGTGGAGGTGACCCAAAAACAAACACATGGTGGGCACCAAAGAGAGGACAAAAGGCAAAAAGGGGGAATTAAAGGAGAAGGGGAGACAAAAAGTAAGAAAGAGAAATGAGAAGTGAAAGAAGAAGGGAGAGGAAGGAACATATACCCACAAAAAACAAAAAGAAAAAGTGTAGGAGGTAAGGTTTGAACCCCTAACCTCTCCTACCTCATTAGTGGATTTACTGCAAACCCCACAGGGAAAGTTTATTCGCAGCGGACCCCTCACTATGCAAAGACACCTACTCTCGGGACATCCTATCCCAAGAGAGTGGGGGCAAATGATACATCCAATATTCACCGGTCAATCAACGATCGCCACGTGTCACGTGACGACCCGCCTCATAGCCAAGGGGAACGAACCGGGGTCCAAGGACCACCCAGGCGCGGTCGGGGCGCGGCCTCACCAGGCGCGGCCTCCTCACTGGCGCGGCCTCAGGCGCGGCCTCCTCACAGGCGCGGCCTCATCAGGCGCGGCCTCACCAGGCGCGGCCTCAGGCGCGGCCTCAGGCGCGGCCTCACCAGGCGCGGCCTCAGGCGCGGCCTCACCAGGCGCGGCCTCACCAGGCGTGGCCTCAGGTGCGGCCTCGGGGCGCGGCCTCCTCACAGCCTAACCCACGCGGCCTCACCTAGCCGCAGCATCAGGGGCACCTGTGGGGGCCACCCATCTACGACCCGATCGTATCACTAAGACTCATGTCACTACCAAGACTCTGGACCTTAGAGGTCACGTCATCCAGACGGATTCAAGCACCAAGGACGTTATCACCACACGCGGATATCTATCCACCAAGGATCCTCGATGCCACCAGGACACTCCTCCCGCGGGGAGATGGCCAATCGGATAGAGCCCTGCTACCCAGGGCCTCTATCCACTCAACGGCACACTCGCCATCAAACTGGGACTCTCCACTCGCCATACACCGCCATATGCTACTATAAAAGACAAGGTACGCAACCCATCAAAGGGAGGAAACTCTATCAATAATCACTATTCATCCTGCTTGCGCCAGAGATCTAACTTTGGCATCGGAGAGCCTAGGCCGGGACCACACCGGTTCTCTCTGATCGACCCCTTTGGTCCACTTGCAGGTGACGGCACTCGCAGGACCGCTCGACGATTTCTTGACGCAACACCCCCTGACGATTTTAAACAGCTTTCCCACAGTGTGATACAAGTGGCAAGAGGTTTGCCATTAACTCTAGAAGTGTTGGGTTCTTTTTTTCAGTTGTGAAAGAGACAAAAAAGTATGGCAACGTATGTTAAATAAATTGAAAAAAATTCCTCATAGGGACGCCCTCAAAATTTTGTGGATAAGCTATGATAATCTAGAAGAAGATGAGAAATCTGTATTTTTTTATGCTGCCTGTTTTTTTGTTGGATGGAGGGAAAAAACTGTAATTCCTCTATGGGAAGCTGGTTGTGGCTTTGACGTGATATCAATAATAAAAAAAAACTCACTCAAAGGTCTCTCCTACAATTCAAGCCTCAAGACAACTTGGGAGATTCCTATGATGTGCTAAGCATGCATGATCAAATTCAAGCCATGGGAAGGGGCATTGTTTTGGAAGAAAGTCTTATGGAGCCTGGTAAGCGCACCAGATTATGGTCTTATGATGATATATTGGAAGTATTAGAAGAACATAAGGTAATACTTTTTTCTAGGCCCTTTTTCATCTCTATTTAAGTATATTATCCTAGTTTTTTGAGAAACACGAAGATGAAGTACATGAGAACCAAGCATAATAAATATATACATAAAGTTCATTTGATGAGTTAGTTACTCCATGTCTTTTTCCTTTTTCTTTCTTTGGGTTTGTGGGCATCAATTTTCATTTTTGTTTTCTCTTTTACATTACAGGGAACTCAAATAATTGAAGGCATCCTCCTGCCCTCATATCAACATGGTGTACATCCTCTCAATTTTCGGAGTTTATGTCTACATAGGGAAGATTTTGCAATGATGTCCAAGCTAAGATTCCTGCAAATTGATGGAGCGAACTACTACGAAATAGACATTCTATGTCTTCCTTCTAATATAAGATGGTTCAGCTGGAGGCAATGCCCTTTGGAAATTCTACCTAACAATTTTTATCACAAGAAACTAGTTCATATGGACCTATCATACAGCAAGATTAGACAAGCTTGGACAAACAAGCCCCAAAATGAAATTCATGTATAGTTTTTGTCCTTTTCTTTTGTCTCATTTTGTTATCAAATATTATAGATAGCATTATCTTATATTTTTTCTTTTGTTTGACAGCGGTTCCAAAAATTGAAAGTTCTTCGTCTTGGGGAATGTGTTCGTCTATATGAATCCCCCAACTTTTCATGGTTTCCTTACTTAGAGACACTGGATCTTGGAAGATGTTCTAGAATGGTTAATTTACACAAATCCATTGGTGATCTAAAGTCCATGGTTACGCTTTCCTTGGGTAGGACAAAAATCGAAAGACTCCCAAACTGTATTTGCAGGCTGAGTTCTCTCAAACATCTGAGTCTCGATGATTGCTCATCACTCAAAAGCTTGCCTGAGTCAATTGGTGATCTAAAGTCTTTGGTGAATATTTCCTTGAGTGAGGCAAAAATGGAAAAACTCCCAAACAGTATTTGCAAGCTGAGTTCTCTCAAACATCTGAGTCTCAATGATTGCTCATCACTCAACAGCTTGCCTGAGTCAATCGGTGATCTAAAGTCTTTGGTGAAGCTTTCCTTGAGTGAGGCATAAATGGAAGAACTCCCAAACAGTATTTGCAGGCTGAGTTCTTTCAAAGATCTGGTTCTCTGGAATTTGTCGTCACTCAGAAGCTTGCCTGAGTCAATCGGTGATCTAAAGTCATTGGTTACACTAACATTGAGTCGGACAGAAATCGAAGGACCCCCAAACAGTATTTGCAGGCTGAGTTATCTCGTATATCTGCATCTTTATAAATGCTCATCACTCAGAAGCTTGCCTGAGTCAATCGGTGATCTAACGTCTTTGGTGAAGCTTTCCTTGAATGAGGCAAAAATGGAAGAACTCCCAAACAGTATTTGCAGGCTGAGTTCTCTCAAAGATTTGAGTCTCAATTATTGCTCATCACTCAAAAGCATTCCTGAGTCAATCAGTGATGTAAAGTCTTTGGTTGAGTTTTCCTTGTATGGGACAAAAATCGAAGAACTCCCAGACAGTATTTGCAGGCTAAGTTCTCTCAAAACATTTAATCTCATTGGAATGGAGTCACTAAACAGGTTGCCTGAGGCCATTGGTAATCTTAAATGTTTGGTTGAACTTATTTTGGACCGGACAAATATTAAAGACGTACCTAATGGTCTTGGACGGTTAAAGAAGCTTAAGTTATTAAGTGTTGAGGATTGCCATAACCTAGTGGTGCTAGATCCAATATTTGGGGGGGAGAATGAGGTGTTTGCGTAGCATTAACATGGTAGGAACCAACATTTTACTATCATCGGATGATGATTTTGTAATGCTCCCTAGTTTAGTGGAGTTAAGAATGGGGAACAACAAGCTGGAATCTTCTCTCCCACCCTGGCTTAGTGGTGTTCGACAGCTTGAAAAAGCTCGAATTGCGAGGATACACAAGGTTCAAGTCACTCCCAGATTTGTCGGGCCTAACTAATTTGATGGAATTAAGTCTTTATAATTGCAAAAAATTGGAAGATATTGGAGGCCTCAAGGGAACAAAGTCCTTGAAAGAGCTGTCCATGTATGATTGCTACACCATAGCAGATACTGGAAGGAAGATAATTGGGTAGGTTAATTATTTTTCTGTCTTAGTGCTGTCTTAATTGGTTTCTTAAATAATTGATTGATGATTATTGACTGTTTCTACTCCTATCCTTTCCTTTCAAGTCTTATTATTATTATTATTATTATTATTTTTTGCAGGGAACACTTTTATTAGTGGATGATAATGATGATGATGAGATACAGACCAATAGTAGTGTTATCTCCTTGAATGTTAATGATGATGATGATGATGATGATGATGGGGCATATACACGTAAGGGGTTAATTCTATGTCTTGTTTTTGCATTGCCATTAACCCTCCCAGTCCCGGTACAAGAGGGTGAGCTTGTGAACTTTCGTATGTATCTTCAAGTTGTTATCATCCGTGGAAAACATAGAAAGATTCGTTATAAGATTGAACTGCCAGTGAGGAGAGTTAAATTTACTACTGAGTGAGATTTAATATACACTCCCCATTTCAAAGGGTTTGATTGCTTTGGGTTTCCATTGGAAGAAACAGATGAAATTGTGGAAATATTTGCTGGATATATAAGGTTAAGCAGTAGCGGGCTGCTTACCGTTATTGAATTGAAACTATGGAAGCTCTTATTGTTGGAAAGCACAGAATGGGAGGAGCAGCAAATAATATCTAAACAAGAAGAATATTGTAGTTCTGTCAGGAGGAAGGTAGCAGATTTCTTCAGATGGTCACACGATGATGCGGGAGAAGAGATTCCGATGGTTTTCTCCGAATCTTCTTCTTCTTCGTATGATAAGGATGATGGTGAATCTTCATATCATGATTGTGAATCTTCATTTATTGATGATGATGATGATGATGCTGAAGGATCTCCATTAATTTGCCCCTAATTCACTACAAGAAAAGGCGTCTTTTGCGGCGTTTTGTAAGTGCCGCCATAGCTTACAAAAACGCCGCTATATGCTTCAGCGGCGTTTGTAATAAACGCCGCACATATGTCGTCAAATGTACCGCCGGAAATGTATCACGACGTTTATGCGATATGCCCGTGTAGGTATACTTTCGCCGACGTTTGTTAGTAAATGTCGCCATATATACTTTATCACGGCGTTTTGGGACACGCCGCTATAGATTGGTAAACGTTGGTATAATATTATTTATTTGCGACATGTTTACATAAACGCCGGTAAAATACCCTATGGCGGCGTGTCTTAAACACCGGTATATGTTGCTAAATATATGTTGTTTGTGGCAGTTGTTTATAAACGCCGGTAAAACATATGACAGCGGCGTTTCATAAACGCCGTCATATATGGGGGCTTTTATTATTGCGACATTTGTTATATAACGCCATCAAAAGTAATATTTTTTTTTTTTAAGAATCTGTTCTCTATGCTACAGCACAGCCTGCATGACCACCCTACACCCCCCCTGTTTCATATATAATATATATTCATTTCAGACCATAAAAATACACATTAATCCACAAAGCAGTAATTTTACTAATGCCCAACATCCACTAATATGAAATACCAAACATTAAAAAAATATTAATTCAATCTCAACTTAACAAGAAAAAATGATAAAACCCTCTTGGTTCACAACCACCAATAAAAAATAACTGTATTTAGTCCATTCTAATTATCAACTACAAATAACAAAAGGGAAAAATAAAAAGAAAGGTTCCCATTGATCGACTCCAGGTCAAAAACCTCAAACAATATATCTTTCAATTCTTAGTGCATTAACATAATATGACTTCACATACTCCTGGACGATATTAAGACCCTCAAATTCTTCCCTATAGTCCTGCACATCAGTAGGAAGATGGGAAACCATAAGAGAAAGAAATCAGATTTATGCTAAACTAGAAAATGGGTTAACATGAACTTCATTGTAGTTTTTACTCACCTTTACAACGACACGAAGGAGCAACCAACCACCTCTCCGACCTTGCCCATCGAGTCAATCTTACGCAACGGCATAAGAAAAAGAGAAACACAAAAGAAACAATCTGTTAGTGAAAGGTGATGTTACAATGGCATTCAATGCATTTTAAAAACTAGTTAGAGCCACAATCAAGGTCACTCAACTACTTTGACGATGGGGGAGAAAAAGGACAAGCAGAAAAGGGCATAAAAATCCTCTCTTTAAGGGAATAGAGTTCTAGTAGTTCTTAACTTCTGTTTTAGGATATGATTATGAGTCTTTTTTTTTTTCTTCTTTATATAAAATTGTAACCCATTGAACATACTTGAGTTGAATGGATTGAATCAATTGTTTGTTTAGTATCTGGTGCATGTCCCCGCTCAACTCGGTATGAGCTATTCATCACAGTGTGAACCTCGCTTGTTCTTCTCCATTCTAATTTCTTCGTCCTCCTTCTTGCCTTCTTCTCGTACTTCTTCCTCTTTAATTCTTGGCTTATCCGATTCCAAACCAAGCACATACCCTGTTTTTCTGTCAATTTCCAACTGCATCATTTGACAATATCTTATTCATATTAGTTTGGTCTCTTCTTAGATTTGGTGTTTATGTTGCTAATCTCTCTTGAATCCTAACAATAGTCTAATATTTTTTATCCTTATCAAGATATATGAATTACAAGCAACCAGCCTACGATACCTCCTCTAGCCTTATTAAGATATTTTCTGGCCTGGAAATCATAAGTAGACCCAAGCAATTCTATTGCTGAAGTTACAGTCTAGCTTAATTAGAGTTTCCTAAGTTCAGACATCTTTTAGAACCCCTGTTTATTTACGTCTCTTCTTCCCCTCTCTAATTTCTAAAATCAGTAAATTATTCCCTCATGAATACAATCATTGGGTAGTGTTTAGTAAAAACAGAAAAACCATTTTTTTAAAAACTACATTAAATTTTTTGAATCTATTTAGTTTCTCGTTTCTTCAAATCCTTCAATCGGATCCTGGTCCTACGTGTGGTCCTATCTTCTTTTTTTGATAACAGCTGGTTGTCTTTAAACCGAATATAAATAGTAGCTTGTCAAGATGTACAATAAGGAAAGCGCTGCAGACATTTCCAAAACCCCGTTGCACAAGATAGGAAACTTAAGAAGTGTAGAAAGAGGTAACCATATAGTCCGAGTTGTATAAGTGTCGAATGATACCAAATTCTGAATTTCTAGTAACTACCACTTTATGGAATAGAATATGTCGAATCCAGGAGTTTTAGAACGGACTACATACCCAGACTGATCGCTGCCTTCTTGACAGATAAGGTTGAGATTTTGACTCTTAAAGCTCTCACCTACTACTTATGGGAATCAAGAGTGGTTATGAAAGAGACATGATGGCTTATAAAGAAAAGTAAAAAAGGCAATATATAAACAGAAGGGTGGGGGAGGGAACTGAGTTGAGAATGGAAAATCTCTGTCAAGCATCCCATTCTTTTGGTTTTTGGGTGAGGATTTCTAGTTTTCTAGTAGAAGTATGAAACGAGCCATCAAAACCCATCTTCACTACTAACAAGCAACCAAGAAAGGCCCTTGAGAATATCAAGGTAAAAAGTTCGAAGGGGAAGGACGGAAACATATTGAACTATGATAGGAAAAAGCTAATAAACAAAATGAGCAGCAAGCACGATTTAAAGAATCTATATCTAGAGAACCAATTAACAAGAACTTGATACTTCCAATTTTTGCCATCTTGGAGAGTCTCATATCATTCATGCTCTGCGTTTTGGAGAGACTTAGAATGGATAAGGACAGAGAAATAGATTGCCTACCATGGCAGGTGAATTATCATCATAATATAGTGAAGGGTTCAATGTCATCAAATCAAAATGAAAAAGGATTTTAAAGTCATAACCCCTATAAGCAATCAGATTAAAAAGAAAACATTTTAATCTGATGGTGGATTGTTGTCATTCAACCCATTTTGTTTCCATAACCATGGAATCTCTTGGCAATAAATAGCAATTGTATTAGCAATCATCCCCTAGTAAGCTCCAGAGGAAGGGCTTTTTGAAACAACTCATTAACCAATTCACTCACAATCAACATTCTAGATTGCTTTTCTTTTCAGTTAGTAGTTGTGGCTGAGGCCACTTGAACCTCAACCAAGCACCCAAACACCACAAACACACACACTCACACACTCATACATACAGCCTAATGGGCAGCCACATAAACACCCAAAGACACACACACTCTCGCAGCCACTTGGGCAGCAACACACATGCACCTGGACTTACACAACCCACACACGCACATCAGTCTCTCTCTCTCTGCTGGCCGAGCTCCTCTGCCACACGATCTAGGAATTTAACCAGGGCTGATTATAGCCCTTTGATTCGAAGCATATTACCATGAGGTTTTATAGTCGAGGTTTCCAAAAGAATACGACAGCTATGGCAAAGGTAGATGGACCACAAGAAAGGCCATCACATTTCAGGAATGACCAGAATTCGGTCTCGCTTCAATCATTTACTGAGGTTCATTATGGAAATAAAATGGAAAAAGAAAAGATAGCATGAATCATATTGCGCATATCAATCGAAAATATTGGTCAAAATGAACTCAGAATTGCATGAGAAATGAAGACTTGAGATTATACATTCAACAAAAGTAACTATGAATCAACAAGTCGAATTCCTTCAACAGAATAGCCATTCGATGGTCTCGCCGGCATTTGCCATGCCAGACCAAATTCAGTTCCATTGTCCACAAAAATTCAATTAGTTGAGAAGAAAATGGAGAACTAGGTAAAAACACATGAATCGTCTCCCATAGCTAATACCCTAAACATGAATTTCCAAAATTTTCTCCTAACAGAATCTCATAATCAAATAGGACAGAAGGCCCAAGAATTTAATCAACTAAAATGTAATTTGTGGAAGAATCTTACTTCAGGAATGAAGAAAATCAAGGGAAAATAGGTTGGATGTTCACTAAAAGATAATTCGGAGACCAAACACTCGTGAATCTGGAAGCTCCAAGGGCATCCCGCAGTGAATCTCTATTGAATCAACGACTTAAGCATTTCGCAGAGTCAGTTCTCAGATCTGGTTTGAATCGAGCAAAACCTCGATCATTCCAATCAAAAAACCTTGAAGAACAAAGCCTCAAACTCCTTTTCTTTCTACTCTCTCACGTTCTCTATCCTTTTCTTTCTCTCTCACTCACGTTCTCTCTCCATTTCCCTCTTTCTCTCTTCTTTTCTCTCCCACCTGCTCGATTTACCTTCTTTCTCACTTTATATTTGCCCTAACTCTCACTCCCACCTACTGTATTTGCCGGGGGCAGTGAGAGACGAGATCACAGCGGCAGTGCGGTCGCCGTAGGCAAAGAGGAGATCGCAGCGGCAGAGAAGTCTGGAATAGTGAGAGAGTTGACAGTTGCTCCGTCGCTTGATAGAGGAAAAAGAGCGCTGCTCTGGGGTTTGAAAAGATTTTTTAGAAAACTTTGAGAGAGAGATGCAGAGAGCGGTGGAAACAAAAAGGTTTTAGAGAAAGAGACGGCAAGCGCGGGGAAGTGAAAACAATTTTGGGTTTGGAAATCTATTATTTTATACGGGGTTTGTTTACAAACGCCGTTGTATTGCAACATACAATGACATTTCTTTGAAAATGCCATTAATAAAAATATTAAATCATCTTTCCATGGTACGCTACGGTGGCGCTTGTTGAAGAAAGCGCCGCAGAAACTAATTTGTTTAACGACGATTGTACACAAACGCCGCTATATACTAATATATGACGACGTTTGCATCTATACGCCGTTATACCTTTATATATGACTACATTTTTAACAAAATGTCGGTATATCTTTATATATGACGACATTTGTAAAAAATGCCGCAATAGCTCAACCCAAAGTGCCGTCGTTGCACCAATTTCTTGTAGTGACGACGAAGGATTAGAAACACAAACTTAAGTGGAGAATCCATTACCTGTGCATTTGGACCAGGTTGAACTCCAACAACATCCCTTTTATCACCACTCTTTGTAGATCCCTTGGTATCACCCTACCAGAACCATAAATAGACAACAAGATGAGTAAACCATTCCAAAGAATGAAAAAAAAATACAATGAACAGATGTCGGAGGACAGCAGAAAAACGAAAAAGAGCAGAGCTACAACATAAAAGGGAGAAAAAATACCTCCATCTACCGGAGCAGATCATCACCATTAATCGTCTTTCTTTTTTCTCGCTGACATTTATCGCTTGCCCTAAACCACCGACGGGAGAGAAAAATAGAAAGAGATCAAAGAGGAATAAGAACAGTAAGAGCTTACTACGTACCTCAGAGTAGGAGATGTTCCCCGAGCAGGGAGGCAGAGAGCAACACCACCGTCAGCTACAGCAGGCTGGAGCTCCTGGCAGTGGTAGCCGGAGCAACACCAACCCTAGAATCTGTCCCTTGATCCTCAATCGGCTGTTTTAGCCCCAAATGGTCCACAACGGCTGCAGCGGGAGCGAGGTTGAAAGAGATTTGAGAGAAATCCGACAGAAAATGTGAAGATTAGAGAGGGACAGAGGGACGGTGATCAGTGCACAGGAAGTGAATAGTTTGGGTTGTCTGCTGAACCACAAATAGTCCAGAGCTTGCAGCGGAAGCAAGAGTGAAAGAGACTGTGAGAGATTGAGAGAGATTTGAGGGAGAATGAGAGAGATTGGGAGAGAAACGTGAGGAATTGGGATTTGAGGGAGAACCATCGTGATAGATTGAGAGAGAAACGCGAGGGATTGGGATTTGAGAATTTAGAGAGGGTATCTTAGCGCGCAGCAAGAGGCGGGAAATGAATAGAGCTTGGAGTTTTTGTGCGAAAAAAGGCATTATATTCAGCGGCGATTATTAATAAACGTCGTGATATTGTACCCCATATAACGGCGTTTTTTATTAAACGCCCGAAAATACATATGCAGGGGATAACTATAGTATGATACTACGGCATTTACAAATAAACGTCGCTGTATTGTTACATACCCCGACAATTCAGAACAAACGCCCCCAAAGATTTATGATACTACGGCGTTTATAAATAAACGCCGTTGTATTGTTAC
Source organism: Telopea speciosissima (assembly GCF_018873765.1). Lineage (NCBI taxonomy): Eukaryota > Viridiplantae > Streptophyta > Magnoliopsida > Proteales > Proteaceae > Telopea > Telopea speciosissima. Next base: position 102,855 of record NW_025317350.1, on the reverse strand, counting down.
ATACCCCGGCAATTCAGAACGAACGCCCCCAATGATTAATGATACTACGGCGTTTATAAATAAATGCCGTTGTATTGTTACATACCCCGGCAGTTCAAACCAAACGCCCCCAAAGATGTATGTGTAGCGGCGATTACATATAAACGCCATGATTTCTACGTATTATCCTTTATATACCGACGTTTGTTAGTAAACGCCGTCGAATATTCCTATATGACTGCGTTTACCGATAAACGCCGCTAAGGCCAGTCTAAAAATGCCGCGACAGACCCTTTTTCTTGTAGTGATTAAAGAAGCGGGGAGACTGAGCTAGCTAGCTAGCTAGTAACAAAACAATAGGTCACTTTTACAGCTCTTCAAAGGTTGGGTTGAAATGATATGAAAGATTCTCGCTCTGCTCTGCTCTACTATGCTCTGCTTAGGCATTGTTAGACTTGTGCCAAAACCAATCAGGTTTCCATTCCAACCTTTTTTATTTTATCTCTCATTTTTTAAAAAAAAAATATGATATAATAATAATAAGAAAATCTAACCATGTGTATATTTGTTGATGCAATCAGTTTGATTGATGATCAACAGCAAATGCAATTTTCTGTGGACCAAATCATCCAAATGGTGGGATGTTTGGTAATTGTATCATTTATGCTCTAAAATGCTTTTTAATGACATGAACATGATATCAGTGTTAAAATCAGGTTTCTGTCCCTCAAATATTTGGATTTAGTCGGCTAAGCTAGAGTTCCAATTAGGTAGTTGTCTTTTAGAGTGTATTGAACGTGATTATATGACCAATGAAACTCTTATATGCATTTTATTTCCCAGCTGGTGCATTCTTTGAGGGCAGACCTCGGTGCAACGGTAAGGTTTGTCCATTTTGACCTAATGGTCATGGGTTCGAGTCAGGAAACAGCCTCCTCACGAAGTGGGGGAGGTGGTGGTGATGGTGATGGTGGTGGCAGTGACAATGGTGAAGCACGTGGTGGTGGAGGGAGGTGGAAGTTGCATTGGAGGTGATGTTTTATTTTGAACATGAAATTACTACTTTGCCCATCACATTAATCATATGTTCATTTAAGAGCACCTCCCCCCCCCCCCTCTTACTTCTTTGTTTTACTTATGGGACAGAGAATATTCAAATTGGAGCTTCTTTTTTTTTATTTCTCAGCAATTTATTCGTTCTGGTTCATTCCAAAAAAAAAAAAAAAACTGGTGTTAACAAATAGATTTCTATTCGTTTTATGGTCCCATGAAAAAAAAAAATAGAGAAATAGAGAAACATAAATGTTATCATGACCTTGGAGGAGCCTTAAAGGATCGAGATGTTAAAGTGCAATGGCCTGAAATAGTATTCCTGTGAAAAGTTGATATAGTTAAAAGATGGGTTGTAATAAAAGTCAAAAGAGACTGTGACGTTTGATTTTCTTAGGAGGTCATACTCTTCTTCTCAACTTAAAATTGAATCAATTTGATGAATTGCCTGCTAAGCTCAAGAACAAGCTCATCTTTGCAGTCTAAAGAAGAGCCTCCAGGTGCATGGTCTCGACCAATGACTCTGTTGGCTAGCTGCATTTTAAAGATAAAGATTTGCTTCTTAACAGGTAACCTTTTCATGTCTTACACCACAGCTAACACATACACACACACAAGATCCCATGGAGCCATAGAGGCCAGAACTGAATTCAATACTGGTAGAGTTTCTACATGACGAGGCCCACTATTAGCAGTGATAGTAGTTGATGGTTCTCTTTAATCAACTTTTTAAACTTTTGGAAAGAACAAACTTTGTATCTCATTTCCTACTTGGGGGTTTTTTAACTCATTTATTTTTGAGCTACCAAATCCATTTTTCCCTGTTGCAGAACAGAGTATACAATTTGAGATCAATATCTCATTGGAAATATATAGTCTTCCAAGTTTTCATTTTCCCTTCATTGGTAGTTGCTGAGGTCGATATTCAACCACAATCTTAGAAAAGTAGGAGATGACTTCCATGAGTTATGAAGGTTCATCAAATTCCATCAGTTTCCCTACAACATCAAAGATCCAAAAATCGTCAGATGACACTGGTGTGGATAACAACCAGCCCCTCTTTGGTGTGAGGATGGCAATACATTTACAAAATCTTAATTAGTACTTGGAGCACAAAAACTAGGCCAATCCTGTCCTTGACCTCAACCTCACTGGGCTGAACCAGTCCCATTACCAACTGTAGGTCAAACTACGGTCCAGGGATGAAAACACGGTTCCCTAGGAAAACCAATTATAAATCAATTAGGGTATTGCACGTCCTGGGTTAGCCCATGGTGTCCCATGGGTGCCCTATAGTAATTTTAGGGTTTCCCATGGTCGCCCATGGGAACCCCAGTGCATCCCTGTTAGGGTTTTTCCTTCCCTCATGTGTCCCATGCAATTATGGAACACAAATGGGACGAAGAAAATCATCTCTAATCCATCACATGGTAAGAGGGATCCATCCCATACTCGAATGCGCTGCGAAAATAAATCGATTCGAGTTTCTTTCGCATCCCATAAATATTAATAATTAATAACTGAAAGAATCAATCAAAAATTGCTAACCTGGTGAGCCTCAAGTGTTGCTCCTCTAATAGACAATGGTTCTTCCTCCAGTGAGTGCTCCAAGTAAACAGATCTGAACCTCCAATGGTGCTACCAAGGTTCTTCAAGCCAATCCCAGATGCTCTCAAATTCTTTAGCATAGATTTAGGGTTTCACAAACCCTAACTCTCAAACACAGGTGAGAGAAACTAGAAGAAGAAGGAGAGAGATCACAAGAGGGAGAGAGAGAGACCAAACGCAAGAGAGAGGGGGCCAGGCTGAAACGCAGAGCACTGTATGCCCCCTCTGCGTTTTGGTCCCCTTTTATAGATGAGGGTTTAATTAAAACCTTGATGGATCACACTAATCCCAGTGAGAGTCTTACTCTCTCTCTCTCTCTCTCTCTCTCTCTCTCTCTCTCTCTCTCTCTCTCTCTCTCTCTCTCTCAGTTTGGCAGTTCTGTTTAAACTCAGAGTGCTTCAAAAAGGTGAAGAAGCAGAATTTAATAGGGAAAGTATTAATTAGTTGCTTTATTAAATATTTATGGATAATTACAATTAGCACCATATCCATTAACTAAATAAAGAACCAATTAAAATAAAAAATTCTAAATAACTCCCTATATGATAACAAATTATCATATACAACTCCCCTAATCAACACCGTCATTATAGAATCTAGGGCATGTACACATGTACTGCCAAACCCCAATCCATAGTACATGTCCATATAAGAGCGTCTGTGCATCTCTGATCGGGTCCCGCAAAACTCGATAAAACACTTTGTTCAAAATAATCATAAATAATCTATCATTTTATGTAAAATAGATTTTTGCAAAACCATTTCCAAAACGGCACTGGATCCAAATTCTGATCCGATCATACACAGATAGTCTCAATCTTGATGTTCCCCAATCGGGCAGTGGTGACCATGTTGGATAACTCCTTCACTCACAAAGTGTTCATGCATTCCCAGAACACCAGCTTTGACTCGCTTGAGTCTCAGTCATTGATGAACCAAAGAATGCAATCACACTTTGCAGTGACAGGGTTCCCTCAGGCATAGGGTGTCGGTGACACATGTCTATCCCTTCCTACAATTGACAGTAATACATGAGGGAATTGACAAAGTAGATTCTTCGCCAATGCACACATCAAACATGTGAGCACTCGCATTGGTACCCTGACATCACATGTCTAGGCATACCCAATGCGACGACCATGTGATAAGGGTGCCCAGCCCAAACCCTAATCGTGACTACCATTTTAAGTAAAACTTACAGACACATAATGCTCAAAAAGGTTTTATCGCATGTGATAATATCAAACTAAAATGTATAAATGTTCAATACAAAGGTGAACCGGGTTTAACCGGACTGAACCGGGTTTGATGGACACACACTTGTCCAACAATCTCCCACTTGTACATCAAAGTCAATTCCCCATACATTTTAAACCCATGCCCTCCATGTGTTTCTCACACACTCCAGGAGACAAACCCTTTGTCATGGCATCAGACATATTTTCAGTTTGTGTCCACTTTGGAGATACTCACGTCACCGTGCTGAATAATCTCTCTGATGAGGTGATACTTCCACTGCACGTGCTTGTTCCTCTGATGAGCGCTATGCTCCTTAGCTTGTGCAATGGCCCCTCTGTTGTCACAACAGGGGAATGGGGGATCTTAACAAGGTCAGGGACTACCTCCAAATCTGATAGGAATTTCCTCAGCCAAACACCTTCTTTTGCTGCATCGCAAGCTGCAAGGTATTCTGCTTTGGTAGTAGAATTGGCTGTAGACTTCTATTTTGCACTCCACCACACAATGGCACCTCCACTCATTAGATATAAGATCCCGAACGTGGATTTTCTGTCATCCTTGTCAGTTTGAAAATCCGAATCTGTGTATCCCAATACTAACAACTGATCAGATCTAAAAACCAAGAAATATTCCTTAATCCTTCTCAGGTACTTAAGGATATTCTTGACAGCACTCCAATGCTCGCGTCCAAGGTTAGATTGATAACGACTTATCATACCTACTGCATAGCAAATGTCCGGCCTCGTACACAACATAGCGTACATAAGAGTCTCTATTGCAGAAGCATAGGGAATCCTCTTCATCTCTTCAATGTCTGTTTGAGATTGAGGACATTGAGATCTGGAAATACTGACTCCATGTTGGAAGGGAAAACTTCCCCTCTTGGAGTTCTTCATGCTAAATCTAGCCAGGACTTTGTCTATATAGGTAGTCTGTGACAAGCCTGGCATCCTTCTTTGGCGATCTCTTACGAGTTTGATCCCAAGGATATAGCTAGCTTCACCAAGGTCTTTCATAAAAAACGTTGTGGATAACCACTGTTTTACTGATGAAAGAAAAACTATATCGTTACCAATCAGCAATATGTCATCTACGTATAAAACAAGAAAACATACTGCCCTCCCACTGATCTTCTTATAAACGCATAGTTCATCCATGTTTTGATCAAAATCAAACGATTTGATTGATTGATCAAACCTGATGTTCCAGCTCCTAGAAGCCGGCTTCATCCCATAAATGGACCTCTATAATTTGCACACCTTTCTTTCTTCCTCCAAGGAAGAGAACCCCTCTGGCTATTCCATGTAGGTTTCCTCTTGAAGGAACCCATTTAGAAATGCAGTCTACACATCCATCTGCGAGATCTCATAATCAAAGTGTGCAGTAATAGCCAATAAAATTCTAATGGATTTCATCATCGGCAATGGTGAAAAGGTTTTCTCATAGTCTATACCCTCTTTCTGGGTATAGCCCTTTGCCACCAGTCTCACTTTAAATCTTTTGGCCTTTTCATCTGTGCCCTTCTTCCTCTTGAAGATCCATTTGCATCCAATCGGCTTAATGCCGAGTGGTGGATCGACTAGAGTCCAGACCTTGTTGGAATGCATCGAATCAATTTTAGAGCACATTCCCTCCAGCCACCTAGTGGCATCAACATCCTTTAGAGCCTCAGAGTATGTTATCGGATCATCATCCGATTCAACCGATACCATGTGGAACTCTTCCACTGTTTCCTCTTCGGTTAGAAGAGTAAGCCTGGTGGGTGGTCTAATAGTCCTCCCACTGAGTCGAGGTTCTTCAGGTGTTGGTATTTCAGCAGGTATATCAATTGGTCTCACTTCTGGGAGTGACATTTTTGAGCTATTTGATAGCTCCTTAATGACTACTGGTTCGGACCTCTGGGTCATCATTTCTTCTTCCAAAAATGTGATGTGCTTACTTACAATGACCTTGTGGTCAACTGGGTCATAGAAATAATAGCATATTGTGCCTTTGGGGTAGCCTAAGAAATAGCATCTTGAAGTCCTGGATTCCAACTTGTCTGTCTATTGCTTTCGCACATGTGCTATGCAATCCATACCCTAAGGTGTTGAATACTGGGCTTTCGCCCATTTCACAACTCAAAGGGTGTCTTGGCTACAGACTTAGATGGAACCCTATTCAAGATATAAATTACCATCTCTAAAGCGTAACCCTAGAAAAAGAGAGGCAACTCACTATAAGTGAGCATCATCTGGATCATATCCAATAGGGTCTGATTGCGTCGTTCGGATCCACCATTTTGTTATGGTCTGCCTGGATTAGTTAGTTGACTAACTATCCCTTGTGATATGAGATATTCTTTAAATTCATCCGATAGATACTCCCCTCCACGATCTGATTGTAAGGACTTGACACGTTTATCGAGCTGTCTTTCGACCTCGGCTTGGAATTCTTTGAATTTATCAAAGGATTTTGATTTCTTATGCATCAAGTATATGTAACCATATCTAGAGTAATCATCGATGAATGTGATAAAGTACTCATACCCATACCTCGCTTGTATGTTCATGGGTCCACACACATCAGTGTGTATCAACTCTAACAGATTTGTGGCTCTAGCACCTTTATTACTAAAGGGTTTCTTGGTTATTTTGCCTTGAAGGCATGACTCACATGTGGGGAATGGTTCCACCCTCAGACTCTCTAAGGGCCCATCCCTCATCAATCTACTGATTCGGTCCAAGTTAATGTGACCTAATCTTAAATGCCACAAGTATGCTGAGTTCACTGGAGCTGCTTTCCGTTTCAAATCAACATTTGAAATAACATTCATTCTAGCAGGGCAATCTAGAAAATACAAACCACTTTGCATATATCCGGATGCCACAAAGGAATTATTAAAATGAATAATTAACTTAGAATTAAAGGAGAAACTATATCCGCCCAAAAAAAATTTAGAAACTGAAATAATCTTCCTCTTAAAAAAGGGTACATAATAGCAATCCTTTAAAACTAAACTAGTAGAATTAAAATTCAAAACAAAAGTTCCCACAGCCATCGCCATGGTTTCAGCTCCAGTGCCTATCCGAAGATGTACCTCATTTCTTTCCAGGTTCTTTGTCTCCTTGAACCCTTGCAAATCATTGCAAATGTGAACAGTGGAACCACTATCTACCAACCAAGAATTGGTCGGTTCAAAAGACAAATTAGACTCATAAAGAACTTAAACATCATATGTACCTTCTTTAGCAGCCTCTGTTTCATCCGGCTTCTTGTCTTTCAAAGTCACCAGGTAAGCACGACAGTTCCTTTTCCAGTGACCCTCCTTCTTGCAATAGAAGGACTTGCCTTTGCCTGTATTGTCAGACTTCCCACCCTTGGGTTTCAGGGTCTTACCCTTACTTCCCTTTTTCTTCTTCTTCCCACTTGAAGAAGACTTTGTCTCAGTTGCATTGACCTCAGCCTTATCCTTTTTTAAGGACGCTTCAGCCTCTACCAGTGCATTAGCAAGCTCGGTGAGCTCCATCTCCTTGTCAGACATCTTGTAGGACATCTTAAAGGTTGCATAGGCAGGGGTGAGTGATGCTAAGATCACATCGGTCTTGTATCGCAGGCTGAAATCAGTCCCATGGATTCCAGTTTTTTAAACAGATTGATCATTTTCATTACATGATCCATCATTGGAGTCCCCTAGGACATCTTGGTGTTGTGGATTTGACTCACCACATCAGAATGGGCGTGTGTCAACTGTCTGTTGAACAATTCAGCAAGCTTATCCATCTTACCCCCAGCAGTGCGTATATCCTTAACCGAGTCCAGTACTAACTTTTCCAATGATCCTAGGATATAACGTGATGCCTTGGAATCCCTTATGAGGAAATCCTACATCTCTTCATTTACCTCAAAATCGTTTGGGTCGGGTTGAGGAGAAACTTTTTCATCTAGAACTGTGTACAGTCCTTCAGCATTCAGGAGCAACTTAATGCTCCGGTACCAATCAACATGGTTTGTACCATTAAGTTTGTATTCACTAATGAGTGTCAAAAGGTTGAAATTAACGACAGCCATCATATATTAATCTACATATGCACAAGTAAAAACCACATGCTAATTAACAACCATTGAAAAAGAATTGAGCATACACATCAATGGTCTTTCATGATTTGGATTTTTCTCATAACCCAAAAGATGAATTAGATACCTGCAACCCTTGCATGCATAACTTATCCTGTCGGGAGTCATTATACACACCGTGGTAGTGTGGACTAAGTTGTCCACTTCATGGGCTTCCAATATTTTTGCCCACCTGGGTGTCATGTCCAGATCTTATCGGCTGACATACACCCAAGTCATGTACTTACCTATTGCATTGGTTAGAATCATGGAATCATGAAATATGGCCCACTGTCGCAGTGCCCTCTCACTATCCATACCCTAATGTATCTTGATAGAAGTAAGTATAGATAAATGTGTGACAGAGGTCCTGACAATGTCCTATCGACTTATGCGGGGTCATGTCATATACTTTTTACGTTTTTCTTCAATAGGAGGCCATGGATATGTCTACCGAATAAGACTAGTCCATATCATACATGTATTATGAATAAAGAGGGATTAATCAACTCTCACATATCATGGACAAATTTAAACAATCATAATAAATCAACATTAATTAAAAGTGATTATGGGATGGCGGCATTTTTATTAAAAGCAATTAAATAACCCTCCTAATAAAAATAAACTAATAACTTGGGTGCATCAATCATGCCATGGATGCCACGTCTCGATCATCTCCTCCGCCCGATCACATCTTCAAAGTAGGTGATTTGCATCTCCATAAGCTTTGAGCGCCACATGTGGATCACCATCAGCATGCCCTAGGAGTCCTAGCCCCTCTAAAATTACAATGGAAACTTAGGAAAAATATATATACTTTCCTTTCCATAATAATAAAGAAACCCCGCATGGAAAAACCAACCCACCATTTGGGCTGCCCATGGGGTGGAGTACATTTGTTTATAAAAAAGATAGGGGGAGAGAGAGAAAGAGAGAGAAGCATCACATCCACCCATAACCCCATGTATCACATACATACACAATCCATCCATTTTATTAGAATGTTATTCCCATAATCACATCATAACATAATTTTATGCATGGGCATTAAAGCAAGTAAAGCAAAAATTAATATGGATTCCTTCAATTATTGATCCACCACATCACATGTGATAACATGCATCCAAGCCCATAAAATTAAAATCATAATTTTAATTGCAAGTGGGTGGAGGGAGGGATCCCTTCATCCATCTTCTTCCTCCAAAACAAAACAAACATTTATAATTCTGTTTTGAAAAAATACCTTTTTTTTTTTTTTTTTTTTTTTAATTAAAAACTGGAGGGGAATCAAGGGGGGTGCATGCAGCCCACATGCGCAGGCTGCAGGCACTCCCTACGCAGCCCATAGGCACAAGGCCCACGGACAGCAGCCTGTAGCCCGCAGCCCGCATGCTTGCTGCCCGCAGACAGTAGCCCGCAAGGGGGATGCGCACAAGGGCAGGGTAAGGGGGGAGGGCGTGCACAGAGGCTTGGCAGCGTGCGCTCCCTCCCCACATATAACTATGATTAAAAATTTTAAATAAAAATTAATTATCATTCCCACTTGGATACAATGTTTCAATAATTGGAATAACAAATTAATTAAAATCAAATCCATCATCACATGGACAAGTTGTTACACTAACAACCTTGTAGCTACCCATGTGCACATGGGAAGGTTGTTACAACAACCATAATTTAACCACCCATGTGCAAACTTGCATCCCACTCATGATAATCATATTAACCATTAATTATTCAATATTCATGGGTGGGAAAGGTGGCTCTGATACCACACTGTAGGTCAAACTACGGTCCAGGGATGAAAACACGGTTCCCTAAGGAAATCAATTATAAATCAATTAGGATATTGCACGCCCTGGGTTAGCCCATGGTGTCCCATGGATGCCCCATTGTAATTTTAGGATTTTCCATGATCGCCCATGGGAACCCCAGTGCATCTCTGTTAGGGTTTCTCCTTCCCTCATGTGTCCCATGCAATTATGGAACACAAATGAGACAAAGAAAATCATCTCTAATTCATCACATGACAAGAGGGATCCATCCCATACTCGAATGCACAGTGGAAATAAATCGATTCGAGTTTCTTTCGCATCCCATAAATATTAATAATTAATAACTGAAAGAATCAATCAAGAATTGCTAACCTGGTGAGCCTCAAGTGTTGCTCCTCCAATAGACAATGGTTCTTCCTCCAGTGAGCGCTCCAAGCAAATAGATCTGAACCTCCAATGGTGCTACCAAGGTTCTTCAAGCCAATCCCAGATGCTCTCAAATTTTTTAGCACAGATCTAGGGTTTCACAAACCCTAACTCTCAAACACAGGTGAGAGAAACTAGAAGAAGAAGGAGAGAGATCACAAGAGGGAGAGAGAGACCAAAAAGCAGGAGAGAGGCTGAAACGTAGAGCACTGTATGCCCCCTCTATGTTTTGGTCCCCTTTTATAAATGAGGGTTTAATTAAAACCTTGATGGAACACACTAATCCCAGTGAGAGTCTTACTCTCTCTCTCTCTCTCTCTCTCTCTCTCTCAGTTTGGCAGTTTTGTTAAAACTCAGAGTGCTTCAAAAAGGTGAAGAAGCAGAATTTAATAGGAAAAGTATTAATTAGTTGTTTTATTTAATATTTATGGATAATTACAATTAGCACCATATCCATTAATTAAATAAAGAACCAATTAAAATAGCAAATTCCAAATAACTCCCTATATGATAACAAATTATCATATATAACCCCCCCCACTAATCAACACCGTCATTATGGAATCTAGTGTATGTACATTTGTACTGCCAAACCCCAATCCATAGTACATGTCCATATAAGAGCGTCTGTGCATCTGATCGGGTCCCGCAAAACTCGATAAAACACTTTGTTCAAAATAATCTATCATTTTATGTAAAATAGATTTTTGCAAAACCATTTCCAAAACGGCATTGGATCCAGATTCCGATTCGACCATACACAGACAATCTAAATCTTGGTGTTCCCCAATCGGGCAGTAGTGACCATGTGGGATAACTCCTTCACTGACAAAGTGTTCACGCATTCCCAGAACACCAACTTTGACTCGCTTGAGTCTCAGTCATTGATGAACCAAAGAATGTAGTCACACTTTGTAATGACAGGGTTCCCTTAGGCATAGGGTGTCGATGACACATGTCTATCCCTTCCTACATCTGGCAGTAATACATGAGGGAATCGACAAAGTAGATTCTTCTCCAATGCACACATCAAACATGTGAGCACTCGCATTCGTATCCTGACATCGCATGTCTTGGCATACCCAATGCGACGACCATGTGATAAGGGTGTCCAGCCCAAACCCTAGTCGTGACTACCATTTTAAGTAAAACTTACGGACACATAATGCTCAAAAAGTTTTTATCACATGTGATAATATCAAATTAACATGTATAAATGTTCAATACAAAGGTGAACCGGGTTGAACCGGACCGAAGGGGTGTTATGGACACACACTTGTCCAACACCAACATCGTCACAACAACTTGAAGCGCAGTAGCACCGAACATCTGGTCGCCACCACTCATCACCGCTACAACACCAAGCGTCAGGCTTCCTGGGCAGCACCGAACATCGCTACATCCGATGGCCATGGAAGTAGAAACGGCTACGGGAGGGTACTCTATCGAGGAAGAGTAGATGGACAGTGATGGTGTTTGCATGAGGATTTGGCCATGGGTTCCATCCGGCGACCGGATTGGAAAAGATGAAGAGGGAAAGGAAGGGGCAAGAAGAGGCGGCGAAGGGGAGTGGCGCCGGCGATACCACAGGCTCTCCATTGTCCGCATCATCGTTGGCGACGGCACCCTCTTCGGTGGCTGTTTCATAATCAAATACCCTTTTAGCCATCTGTCCACGCTCAGTCACCCGCCTATACTCCTTAGATATATTTTTATACTTGGTTAACTCCATTTGTCTTGAAATGTGATACATAGGGAGGGGGACCTTGGGTCTGATATTCATAAAAATTGAACTCCGATTGATCTGGAATGTGGTAGATGATTGAGCCATTCAGAAGGACTTTGTTTATATTTTTTTTGGGAAAAAGTTCTCTGTCCGGGAGTGTGGCCTACGCCAGCACTCCCATGAGTCTATCTCTCTCCTCTTCATGTGAAAAGACACCTCTGCCCCCTTGTTTTAAGGAGGAGAGAGATAGACACATGGGAGTGCTGGCGTAGGCCACACTTCCGTACAGAAAACTGCTTCCCATTTTTTTTTTAATTATAATTATAATGAGTACAACCATACGGAGGTAGGGAACCTTTTGGGTCTTCTAACATCCTTAAAAAATTACCTTGATTGGTGCCCCAAATAGTGATTGACTAGGTCAACAAACTCAACAGCAGCACCACCATTCATTCGATCAGGTAAAGCCTACATTTGCTCCGTAAACTCATCCAATGGTAAGGATGAGCCCGTCAAGAAATCATTCATACTATCATGCCACATACAAACATCTGACATGAACACCATCAACATTGGCCACCTCATCTACACTAACCACTGCCACTTCACTGCACATCTTACCAGAATACCATATCATCAGATACATCAGCATCATCCATCTATGGGTGCCACACGTTGTCTATCGTGCCATGTGTCACCAAAACACATCCTCATTCCAAAACTACTCAGGTTTGCTTCATACGGAAGCTGCCATATCTTCTTCTTACGTCATTGGACTGACACGATTCCATGCATATGCATTGGAAAGATGACTCAACGCTCTAAAACTAATTACTATCACTACCCTACACTTAGGTTATATTTATTAAAACTATCCTACCTTAAACTTCTATTCTGATACTAGCCCACTTTTAAACTTTTACATCTCCTTCTACCCTCATGTTTTTAAATACCCAGATTGCCCTTCCTTTTCACCTAGTAACATGTTAATCTATTTAACCTACCATTCATCTTCTATGTTACTGTGCCAATAAAATCTAAAATCTTAATTGGTATTTCTTCTATGAATCATAAATTAATGATATTTATTTTGTTGTTAATTACATCGATTATCTATAATACTCTGCTGATCGAGTTCATAATTTATAGCTTAGGTCTTCTTTGAAAGTCCACTCCCTAATGCTTTAATTGGAAATTCTTGACGCAGATGAATTTCTTGGCAGTCAAGCACTCAAACCTTTAATTTTCTTTTTTAGAAAAGGTTAACACTTTATACCCCACCAAATAGACCAAACAATTGCAAAAGGAAGAAAATACCAAAAAGATGATCCTTAATTGGTGGCTTTTTAGTGTTAAGAGGTGGGTTCCACTCCACATCCATTGCAGTTTCTCTTTTTTTTTTGTTTTGGTAGTACATCCATTGCAATTTCTCACCGACTACTGAAAAGAAACACAGAATTATGTCATTGTACTAGAAATTCAATAATCATGCTACGTGTTTCTATAATCTATGATTCCACCCCACCCCCACCCCATTCACCCCATTACTTTTACTCTCCTAACAACCAATTCTTTCTCAAAGAAAATTCATTGAAAGAAGAGACCTCCAGACATCCTGTTTGCAACTGCAACTTCATGGCAGCACACGATGGGGCTTCCTCCTCCTCCTCCACCGCCTCTCCTGTCTCTTCAGGATCATCCACTAATTGCGATGTGTTTCTCAGTTTCAGGGGTGCAGAAACACGTAATAACATCACTGATTTCCTTCACAGAACTCTTGAAAGCGAAGGACTGTGGGGTGGAGACAAGATCCAACCAGCGCTCTTTAAAGCAATCCAACAATCCAAAATCTCGATTATTGTCTTCTCTAAAGGCTATGCGGATAGCAAGTGGTGTCTCCGTGAACTGGTTAAGATTGTTGAATGCCATACATGTTGGACAAATGTGTGTCCATCAAACCCGGTTCGGTCTGGTTCAACCTGGTTCACCTTTGTATTGAACATTTATACATTTTAGTTTAATATTGTCACATGCGATATAAACTTTTTGAGCATTATGTGTCCGTAAGTTATACTTAAAATGGTAGTCACGACTAGGGTTTGGGCTGAGAACCCTTATCATATGGTCGTCGCATTGGGTATGCCTAGACATGTGATGTCAGGGTACGAATGCGAGTACTCACATGTTTGATGTGTGCATTGGCGAAGAATCTACTTTGTCGATTCCCTCATGTATTATTGCCAGATGTAGGAAGGGATAGACATGTGTCACCGACACCACTGCACTGAGGGAACCTGTCCACCGCAAAGTGTGATCGCATTCTTTGGTTCATTAATGACCGAGACTCAAGCAAGTCAAAGCCGGTGTTCGGAATGCGTGAACACTTTGTGAGTGAAGGAGTTATCCAACACGGTCACCATCGCCCAATTGGGGAACACCAAGATAGACACTGCATGTGCATGGTGGATCGAATCTGGATCCGATGCGTTTTGGAAATGGTTTTGCAAAATTTATTTTACATAAAATGATACATTATTTATAGTTATTTCAAATAAAGTGTTTTATCAAGTTTTACAGGACCCGATCGGATGCACGACGCTCTTATATGGACATGTACTATGGATTGGGGTTTGGCAGTACATGTGTACATGCCCTAGATTCCATAATGATGGTGTTGATTAGTGGGGGGGTTGTATATGATAAATTGTTATCATATAGGGAGTTATTTGGAATTTGCTAATTTAATTGGCTCTTTACTTAATTAATGGATTTGGTACTAATTGTAAGTATCCATTAATAATTAAATAAAGAATCTAATTAATACTTTCCCTATTAGATTCTACTTCTTCACCTGTGTAGCACTTTGAGTTTAAACAGAACTGCCAAACTGAGAGAGAGAGAGTCAGACTCTCACTAGAGCTCTATTAAACCTATCTAGGATTTAATTAAACCCTATTATTATAAATAGGAGACCATAAAACGTAGAAGAAAGAAGCTCTCCACGTTTTTGGAGCAGACACTCTCTCTCCTATGTTTTTGGAGCAGACACTCTCTCTCCTACGTTTTTGGTTTCTCTCTCTCCCTCTTGTGATCTCTCTTCTTCTTCTTGCTTCTCTCACCTGTGTTTGAGAGTTAGGGTTTGTGAAACCCTAGATCTGTGCTGAGGAGTTTGAGGGCATCTGGGATTGGCGTGTAGAACCTTGATAGCACCATTGGAGGTTCAGATCTGTTTGCTTGGAGCGCTCACTGGAGGAAGAACCACTGTCTATTGGAGGAGCAACACTTGCGGCTCACCAGGTTAGCAGTTCTTTATTAATTCCTTCTATTCATTGATTATTACTATGTATGGGATGCAAAAGAAACTCGAATTGACCTTTTCCGATGCGCATTCGAGTTAGGGATGGATCCCCCTTGCCATGTGATGGATTAGGGATGAGTTTCTTCGTCCCTACTGTGATAATAAATTTTAAGGGACACATGAGGGAAGGAGAAACCCTAACAGGGATGCACCAGGGTTCCCATGGGCGACCATGGGAAGCCCTAAAAATTAAAATGGGGCACCCATGGGACACCATGGGGTAACCCAGGGCGTGCAAAACCCTACTGATAAATATCTTGGTCTTCCTAGGGAACCATGGTTTGATCCCTGGACCGTTGTTTGGCCAACAGTGTGGTATCAGAGCCACCTTTCCCACCCATGAATATTAAATAATTAATGGTTAATATGATTATCATGAGTGGGATGCAAGTTGGCACATGGTTGGTTAGGATATGGTTGTTGTAACAACCTTCCCATGTGCACATGGGTAGTTACAAGGTTGTTAGTATAACAACCTACCCATGTGATGATGGATTTGATTTGTTTTGTTTATTCCAATTATTGAAACATGTATCCAATTAGGTTGTGATTACTAATTTTTATTTTAAAATTTTTTAATCATGTTCTATATGTGGGGAGGAGCGCACGCTGCCAAGCCTCTACGCACGCCCTTCCCCATGAACCTACCCTTGTGCGCATCCCCTTGTGGGCTGCTGCTGCGGGCAGCAAGCTGGGCTGCGGGCCTGTAGGCTGCTGTCCATCTGGGCTTTAGCCTACGGGCCTATGGGCTGCAGCCCAAGGAGTGCTCCGTGGGCCTACGCAAGTGGGCTGCATGGCTGCATGCACCTTTTTTTACTCTCCAATTTAACAAAAAAAAAACAGATTTTTCAAAATAGAATTTTATTATTTTGTTTTGCTTTTGGAGGATGATGATGGGTGAAGAGATTTTCTCTTTACCCACTTGCAATTAAAATGCGATTTTAATTTTATGGGCTTGGATACATGATATCACATGCGATGTGGTGGTTCAATAATTGAAGGAATCCATGTTTTAATTTTTGGTTCACTTGCTTTAATGTCCATGCATGAAATTATATTATGATGTGATTATGGGAATGGCATTCTAATAAATGGATGGATTGTTTATGTATGTGATACATGGGATTATGGGTGGATGTGATGCTTCTCTCTCTTTCTCTCTCTCCCCCTTTCTTTTTTATAAACAAATGTACTCCACCCCATGGGCAGCCCAAATGGTGGGTTGGTTTCTCCATGCGGGGTTTCTTTATTATTATGGAAAGAAAAGTGTATAGAATTTTTCCTAGGTTTCCATTATAAGTTTAGAGGAGTTAGGACTCCCAGGGCATGTTGATGGTGATCCACATGTGGTGCTCAAAGCTTATGGAGATGCAAGTCACCTACTTTGAAGACGTGATCAGGCGGAGGAGATGATCGAGGCGTGGCATCCATGGCATGATAAATGTACCCAAAGTTATTAGTTTTATTTTTATTGGGAGGGTTCTTTGATTGCTTCTAATAAAAATGCCGCCATCCCATAATCACTTTTAATTAATGTTGATTAATTATGTTGTTTAAATCTATCAATGTATGTGAGAGTTAATTAATCCCTCTTTATTCACAATACATGTATGATATGGACTAGTCTTAATCGGTAGACATGTCCATGGCCTCCTATTGAAGATAAATGTAGAAAGTGTGTGACATGACCCCGCATAAGCCGACAGGACATTGCCAGGACCTCTGTCACACATTTATCTATATTTACCTCTATCTAGATACGTTAGGGTATGGATAGTGAGAGGGCACTGCGACAGTGGGCCATCTTTCATGATTTCATGATTCTAACTAATGCAATAGGTAAGTACATGACTTGGGTGTATGTCAGCCGACAGAATCTGGATATGACACCCAGGTGGCCAAAAATATTGGAAGCCCATGAGGCGGACAGCTTAGTCCACACTACCATGGTGTGTATAATGACTTCCGATAGGGTAAGTTATGCATGCAAGGGTTGTAGGTATCCAATTCATCTTTTGGGTTATAAGAGAAACCTAAATCATGAAAGACCATTGATGTGTGTGTGCTCAATTTATTATTTTCAATGGTCATTAATTAGCATGTGGTTATTTACTTGTACATGTGTAGATTAATATACGATGGCTGCCGTTAATTTCAACCTGTTAACACTCATTAGCAAATCCAAACTTAATGGTACAAACTACGTCGATTGGTACCGGAGCATTAAGTTGCTCCTGACTGCTGAAGGACTTTACACAGTTCTAGATGAACAAGTTCCTCCTCAACCCGACCCAAACAATTTTGAGGCAAATGAAGAGATGCAAGAGTTCCTCATGAGGGATTCCAATGCATCACTCTTCCTAAGATCGTTGGAAAAATTAGTTGTAGACTCAGTCAAGGGTATACGCACTGCTGGGGGTAAAATGGATAAGCTTGCTGAATTGTTCAACAGGCAGTTAACACACGCACATTCTGATGCGGTGAGTCAAATCCATAACTCCAAGATGTCTCAGGGGACTCCAGTGATGGATTATGTAATGAAAATGATCAATCTATTTGAAAAATTGGAATCCATGGGGACTGATTTCAGCCTGCGATACAAGACTGATGTGATCTTAGCATCACTCACTTCTGCTTACACACCTTTTAGGATGTCCTACAAGATGTCCGAGAAGGAGATGGAGCTCACCGAGCTTGCTAATGCACTGGTAGAGGCTGAAGCGTCCTTGAAAAAGGACAAGGCTGAGGTCAATGCAACTGAGGTAAAGCCTTCTTCAAATGGGAAGAAGAAGAAAAAGGGAAGTAAGGGCAAGACCCTGAAAGCCAAGGGTGGGAAGTCTGGCAATAAAGGCAAAGGTAAGTGCTTCTATTGCAAGAAGGAGGGTCACTGGAAAAGAAACTGTCGAGCTTACCTGGCAACTTTGAAAGACAAGAAGCCGGATGAAACAGAGGCTGCTAAAGAAGGTACATGTGATATTCACGTTCTTTATGAGTCTAATTTGTCTTTTGAACCGACCAATTCTTGGTTGGTGAATAGTGGATCCACTGTTCACATTTGCAATGATTTGCAGGGGTTCAAGGAGACAAGGAACCTGGAAAGAAATGAAGTGCGTCTTCGGATGGGCACTGGAGCTGAGACCATGGTGTTGGCTGTGAGAACTTTTAGTTTAAATTTTATTTATGCCAGTTTAGTTTTAAAGGATTGCTATTATGTACCTTCTTTCAAGAGGAAGATAATTTCAGTTTCAAAACTTGTTTTGGACGGATATAGTTTTTCCTTTAATTCTAAATTGATTATTCGTTTTAATAATTCCTTTGTGGCATCCGGATATATGCAAAGTGGTTTGTATTTTCTAGATTGCCCTATTAGAATGAATGTTGTTTCAAATGTTGACTTGAAACGGAAAGCAGCTCCAATGAACTCAACATATCTGTGGCATCTAAGATTGGGTCACATTAATGTGGACCGAATCAGTAGATTGGTGAGGGATGGGCCCTTAGAGAGTCTGAGGGTGGAACCATTCCCCACCTGTGAGTCATGCCTTCAGGGTAAAATGACCAAAAAATCCTTTAGCAATAAAGGTGCTAGAGCCACAGATCTGTTGGAGTTGATACACACTGACGTGTGTGGACCCATAAACATACAAGCAAGATATGGGTATGAGTACTTTATCACGGTCACCGATGATTACTCTAGATATGGTTACATATACTTGATGCGTAGGAAATCGGAAGCCTTTGATAAATTCAAAGAATTCCAAGCTGAGGTCGAAAGACAACTCGATAAACGCGTAAAGTCCTTACGATCAGATCATGGAGGGGAGTATCTATCGGATGAGTTTAAAAAACATCTCATATCCCAAGGGATAGTTAGTCAGCTAACTAATCCAGGCACACCACAACAAAATGGTGTATCCGAACGACGCAATCGGACCCTATTGGATATAGTCAGGACGATGCTCACTTATAGTGAGATGCCTCTTTCTTTCTGGGGGTACAATTTAGAGACGGCGATATATACCTTGAATAGGGTTCCATCTAAGTCTGTAGCCAAGACACCCTTTGAGTTGTAGAAAAGGCGAAAACCCAGTATTCAACACCTTAGGGTATGGGGTTGCATAGCACATGTGCGAAAGCAACAGACAGACAAGTTAGAATCCAGGACTTCGAGATGCTATTTCTTAGGCTACCCCAAAGGCACGATAGGCTATTATTTCTATGACCCAGTTGAACCAAAGGTCATTGTAAGTAAACATGTCACATTTTTGGAGGAAGAAATGATGACCTAGAGGTCCGAACCAGTAGTCATAAAAGAGCTATCAGATGGCTCAGAAAAGTCACTTCCAGAAGTGAGATCAACTGACATACCCGCTGAAATACCAACACCTGAGAAACCTCAACGCAGTGGGAGGACTATTAGACCACCCACCAGGCTAACTCTTCTAACCGAAGAGGAAACAGTGGAAGAGTTCCACATGGTATCGGTTGAATCGGATGATGATCCGATGACATACTCTGAGGCTCTAAAGGATGTTGATGCCACTAGGTGGCTGAAAGCAATGCACTCTGAAATCAATTCGATGCATTCCAACAAGGTCTGGACTCTAGTCGATCCGCCACTTGGCGTCAAGCCAATTGGATGTAAATGGATCTTCAAGAGGAAGAAGGGCGCAGATGGAAAGGTCGAGAGATTCAAAGCAAGACTGGTGGCAAAGGGTTATACCCAGAAAGAGGGTATAGACTATGAGGAAACCTTTTCACCGAGAGCGATGATGAAATCCATCAGGATTTTATTGGCTATTGCACACACTATGATTATGAGATCCGGCGAGATGGATGTGCGATCGCATTTCTAAATGGGTTCCTTCAAGAGGAAATCTACATGGAACAGCCAGAGGGGTTCTCTTCCTTGGAGGAAGAAAGAAAGGTGTGCAAATTGCAGAGGTCCATTTATGGGCTGAAGCAGGCTTCCAGGAGCTGGAACATCAGGTTTGATCAATCAATCAAATCATTTGGTTTTGATCAAAACATGGATGAACCATGCGTTTACAAGAAGATCAGTGGGAGGGCAGTATGTTTTCTTATTTTATACGTAGATGACATATTGCTGATTGGTAACGATGTAGGATTCTTTTCATCAGTAAAATAGTGGTTATCCACAACGTTTTCAATGAAAGACCTTGGTGAAGTTAGCTATATCCTTGGGATCAAACTCATAAGAGATCGCCAGAAAAGGATGTTAGGCTCGTCACAGGCTACCTATATAGACAAAGTCCTGGCCAGATTTAGTATGGAGAACTCCAAGAGGGGAAGTGTTCCCTTTAGACATGGAGTCAGTCTTTCCAGATCTCGATGTCGATCCTCAGTCTCAGACGGATATTGAAGAGATGAAGAGGATTCCCTATGCCTCAGCAGTAGGAAGTCTAACGTATGCTATATTGTGCACGAGGCCGGACGTCTACTATGCAGTAGGTATTGTGAGTCATTACGAGTTTAATGAGTGGAGGTGCCATTGTATAGAGGAGTACAAAATAGAAATCTACAGCCGATCCCTATTTTTATGAACACCTTGCATCATGTGATGCGGCTAACAAGGTGTTTGGGTTAGGAAATTCCTAACATTTTTGGAGTAGTCCCTGATCTTGTCAAGGGCCCTATTCCCCTGTTATGTGACAATAGAGGGACCATTGCATAAGCTAAGGAGCCTAGGGCTCATCAGAGGAATAAGCACGTGCAGCAGAAGTATCACCTCATCAGAGAGATTATCCAGCAAAGTGACATGAGTATCTCCAAAGTGGACACAACTGAAAATGTGTCTGATGCCATGACAAAGGGTTTTTCACCAGGAGTGTTTGAGAAACACATGGAGGGCATGGGTTTAAAATGTATGGGGAATTGGTTTTGATGTACAAGTGGGAGATTGTTGGACAAGTGTGTGTCCATCAAACCCGGTTCGGTCCGGTTTAACCCGGTTCACCTTTGTATTGAACATATATACATTTTAGTTTAATATTGTCACATGTGATATAAACTTTTTGAGCATTATGTGTTCGTAAGTTATACTTAAAATGGTAGTCACGACTAGGGTTTGGGCTGGGCACCCTTATCATATGGTCGTCGCATTGGGTATGCCTAGCCATGTGATGTCGATGGACGAATGCGAGTGCTCACATGTTTGATGTGTGCATTGGCGAAGAATCTACTTTGTCGATTCCCTCATGTATACTGCCAGATGTAGGAAGGGATAGACATGTGTCACCGATACCCTATACCTGAGGGAACCCTGTCACTGCAAAGTGTGATCGCATTCTTTGGTTCATCAATGACTGAGACTCAAGTGAGTCAAAGCCGGTGTTCTGGGAATGCGTGAACACTTTGTGAGTGAAGGAGTTATCCAACACGGTCACCACTGCCCGATTGGGGAACACCAAGATAGAGACTGTCTGTGCATGGTCGGATCAGAATCTGGATCCAGTACCGTTTTGGAAATGGTTTTGCAAAATTTATTTTACACAAAATGATACATTATTTATAGTTATTTCAAATAAAGTGTTTTATCGAGTTTTACGGGACCCGATCGGATGCACAGACGCTCTTATATGGACATATACTATGGATTGGGGTTTGGCAGTACATGTGTACATGCCCTAGATTCCATAATGATGGTGTTGATTAGTGGAGGGGGTTGTATATGATAAATTGTTATCATATAGGAAGTTATTTGGAATTTGCTAATTTAATTGGCTCTTTATTTAATTAATGGATTTGGTGCTAATTGAAATTATCCATTAATAATTAAATAAAGAATCTAATTAATACTTTCCTTATTAGATTCTGCTTCTTCACCTGTAGCACTTTGAGTTTAAATAGAACTGCCGATCGAGAGAGAGAGTCAGACTCTCACTAGGGCTCTATTAAACCTATCTAGGATTTAATTAAACCCTATTATTATAAATAGGGGACCATAAAACGCAGAAGAAAGAAGCTCTCCACGTTTTTGGAGTAGACACTCTCTCTCTCCTGTGTTTTTGGTTTCTCTCTCTCCCTCTTGTGATCTCTCTTCTTCTTCTTGCTTCTTTCACCTGTGTTTGAGAGTTAGGGTTTGTGAAACCCTAGTTCTGTGCTGAGGAGTTTGAGGGCATCTGGGATTGGCATGTAGAACCTTGGTAGCACCATTGGAGGTTCAGATCTGTTTGCTTTGAGCGGTCACTGGAGGAAGAACCACTGTCTATTGGAGGAGCAACACTTGAGGCTCACCAAGTTAGTAGTTCTTTATTAATTCTTTCTGTTCATTGATTATTAATATTTATGGGATGCGAAAGAAACTCGAATTGACCTTTTTCGCTGCGCATTCAAGTTAGGGATGGATCCCCCTTGCCATATGATGGATTAGGGATGAGTTTCTTCATCCCTACTGTGATAATAAATTTTAAGGGACACATGAGGGAAGGAGAAACCCTAACAGGGATGCACCAGGGTTCCCATGGGCGACCATGGGAAGCCCTAAAAATTAAAATGGGGCACCCATGGGACACCTTGGGGTAACCTAGGGCATGCAAAACCCTAATGATAAATATCTTGGTCTCCCTAGGGAACCATGGTTTGATCCCTGGACCGTTGTTTGGCCAACAGTGTGGTATCAGAGCCACCTTTCCCACCCATGAATATTAGATAATTAATGGTTAATATGATTATCATGAGTGGGATGCAAGTTGGCACATGGGTGGTTAGGATATGGTTGTTGTAACAACTTTCCCATGTGCACATGGGTAGTTACAAGGTTGTTAGTGTAACAACCTACCCATGTGATGATGGATTTGGTTTGTTTTGTTTATTCCAATTATTGAAGCATGTATCCAATTAGGTTGTGATTACTAATTTTTATTTTAAAATTTTTTAATCATGTTCTATATGTGGGGGGGGAGCGCACGCTGCCAAGCCTCTACGCACGCCCTTCCCCATGAACCTACCCTTGTGCGCATCCCCTTGTGGGCTGCTGCCTGCGGGCAGCAAGCTTGCGGGCTGCGGGCCTGCAAGCTGCTGTCCGTCCTGGGCTTTAGCCTACGGGCAGTAGGCCTACGGCCTGCAGCCCAAGGCTGCTGTCCGTGGGCCCTGTGCCTATGGGCTGCGCAGGGAGTGCCTGCAGCCTGCGCAAGTGGGCTGCATGCACCCCCTTGTTTTCCCTCCAGTTTAACAAAAAAAAAAAAAGAAAACAGATTTTTCAGAACATAATTTTATTATTTTGTTTTGTTATGAATTAACTGCAGAAATCAATCAGAGATGCTTGCAATCAAACTGCAAGTTTTGAAGGATCGTTTCAGAAACACAAGGACCACAAATTTTATGATGCCGAAATACAAGATTGGAAGTCAGCCTTGTCTGTGGTAGGAGGAAAAAAGGGATACGAACTTGAACAAGTAAATGGGTACGTAATTCTTGAATCCCACTTACAAACTTCTTTAATTTGTTGATTAATAGTTTTATCTGTTTTGTTAACCTCATACAATATCTTATTAAGTTCTTAGCCTTAAGGATTTAGAATCTTACCTGCTTACTTATGCATTTTATTTTTTCTTGATATGAAATAACTGCAGAAATCAATCAGAGCTAGTCAAATTAGTTGTTGATTGGGCAGTGAGTGAATTGAGTAGCAATTGCTTGGGTGATGTTAAAAATCCTATTGGATTAGATGACCGTGTAGCCGACCTATCATCATCTCTGTTGAATGGTGGCTCCAATGATGTTCGGTTGGTGGGAATCTGTGGTATCGGTGGTATTGGGAAGACATCTATTGCAATAACTCTCTAAAATCGCATTTTTAAAGAGTTTGAAATGAGTTGCTTTCTTGCAAATGTCAGATCAGAAGAAGCATCAGGACCAAATGGTTTACTTTCTCTTCAACAAAAATTTATTTATAGTGTCTCCAAAAAGAATGCTGAAACATGCAATGTTTATAGAGGACAACAATTGGTAAAAGAAATACTAGAAGGGAAAAAAGTTCTTTTTATTCTTGATGATGTGGATTCTTATTCCCAACTTAAAGATTTGGCTATTGAATCCATTTTATTTGGTCCGGGAAGTAAGATTGTCATAACAAGTAGAGATGAACATATTTTAAATGTAGCTAAAGTTGATGAAATATACCGGCCTCCAAAACTGGATGATGAGCAATCTCTTCAGCTCTTTAGTTTGCATGCATTTTCAAAGAAATATCCCCCTGACGATTTTAAGCAGCTTTCCCATGGTATGATACAAGTGGCAAGAGGATTGCCTTTAACTCTAGAAGTGTTGGGTTCTTCTCTCATTTGTGAAAGAGACAAAAATGTATGGGAAAGTATGTTAAATAAACTGAAAAAAATTCCTCATTCAGATGTCCACAAAAAGTTGAGGATAAGTTATGATTGTTTAGAAGAGGATGAGAAATCGATATTTCTTGATGCAGCCTGCTTTTTCGTTGGATGGAACAAAGAAATTGTCATTTCTCTATGGGAAGATTGTGGCTTTAATGTGATATCAATAGTAAAAAACTCACTCAAAGGTCTCTCCTACAATTCAAGCCTGGAGGAAGCATGGGAGATTCCTATCATGTGCTAAGCATGCATGATCAAATTAAAGCCATGGGAAGGGGAATTGTTTTGGAAGAAAGTCGTATGGAGCCTAGTAAGTGCACCCAATTATGGTCTTATGATGATATACTCAAAGTATTAGAAGAACATAAGGTAAGGCTTTTTACTTAGGCCCTTTTTCAGTTCTAAGTAAGTATATTATTCTAGCTTTTTGAGAAACGCTAAGATGAATTGAAGTACATGAGCACCAAGCATAATAAATATATACATAAAGTGCATTTAATGAGTTAGTTCCTCCATGTCTTTTTTCCCTTTTCTTTCATTGGGTTTGCAGGCATCAGTTTTCATTTTTGTTTTCTCTTTTACATAACAGGGAACTCAAATAATTGAAGGCATCCTCCTACCCTCGTCTCAACATGGTGTAAGTCCTCTCAATTTTCGGAGTTTATGGCTACGTAGGGAAGATTTTGCAATGATGTCCAAGCTAAGATACCTCTACATTGATGGAGAAAATTGTGAAGTAGACATTCTGTTGGGTAACCTAGAGGGGGGTGAATAGGTTACCACTAGTGGATTTTGCCTCTTTTTCGATTGATTGCACACTTATATTAAATATAAAAAACAAAAGTAAATGAGGCACAAGATTTATAGTGGTTCGGCTAACTTAGCCTACATCCACTCCTCTCAACCTTAAGAGAATTCCACTAGTATTTCCCTTTCAATACAATAGGTGGGGAAATGACACATTTACAACTCTTTTTAACAAGATAAGAGGATCCTTACAATCTTAGTTCCAGAACAAGAGTATCATTTCAATCTCTTAAGGATGAGAGGGTCCTTGTACTAATCTAAGTACGGTCTAGATTAATACAACAATGCTTTATCAAGTCAAAAGCATAAACAAGTAAATACAATAGAAGTTTGGTATAAATACCTATCAAAGAGTAGTGACACTTTTACCCTATGAGTGATGGTGCTCAATGATATGAATGAGAGTGATGCACCTTGAGTCTCCTAGATGATTCTCCTTGATGGCATGAGTTGGAGAGAGTGGAGAGTTAAGAGTTTGGTAAGATCTCTTTGAAGAGCTTGAATTGAATAATTTAGCTTAATGATAAATTTTTACTTTTATACTTTTCACAAATGTACTATGCACTTTTTCTATTAAAAGATGTATTTTGTTTCTTGTTTGGATGTATTTTATAAAGCCAAAAGTTGGAGTTTGTTTGTTCTCCAACGGATATAAAACAGTCATATTTTTAGACTGTCAATCGACCTATAAAGGTTGTCGGTCGACCATCAAAAACTAGCCGTTGAGAAACTAGCCGTTAAGGCCAAGTTTGGGGCTGTCGGTCGATTGTCGGTCGACCTATGGATCGACCTACAAGTGTCGGTCGACCTATAATTCTATCGGTTGCAACCAACAGCACGGAAACAGTGTGTTTTTTATATTCTCAGTAGGTCGACCACGACGGATGTCCTATTTTTTATTGTCTGTCAAGGGGATTTTTGGTCTAGCTTGCTTGGGACTTCATAGGTTTTTGTCTAACACTTTAATGGCTATGTTTCTTGAGCCTAGGGCATGGGAATGAGTTCCTCCTAGGGTCTCTTACATGTGAATGCAATGTGTGTGCAATGTGATATGCACATGTAAAGAAATGTGTTCTAATACACTTGAATCTTCTTGGAGAGTCTTTGTCTTGTTAATTCTTGGCTTCCTTTAGAAGATGTTCTTCAATCTTCAAATTTCTTCTTTTCCTTAACTCTTCATTGTGAGCTCCGTTGATCAAGTCTTTCCTGGATGCTTGATGCTTCCAACGCCTGACTATGAAGCTTGCTTAAAGATTGGAATATTAGTATTAATCTTAATGTTTGTTATCATCAAAATCAGTTTATGGAGGAATGTGTTTTTCAATAATCTCCCCTTTTTGATGATGACAAACATGTGATTCAAAATATGCATTACTCATGTATGCATACAATTTCAAGATAAATATATGCATTTCTTATGTAGGCATGTAACTCAAGATGAATATGCATTATCATACATCATATGATTATTTGAATCATAATTCAAGGTAAATTATGCATATCATATATGCATTATCACATATTATGAATATTTGAATCATAATAACTTCTCCCCCTTTTGTCAACGCAAAAAGGAGGTGTAGAGTATGAGTAGCTCCCCCTGAGCCAGTGCTAGTAATCAAGAACAAGCAAAAACAATCTTAGGGTGGCTCCCCCTAAGAAAATGACTCCCTGCATGGTTAGAAGAACAGAGAGAAAATAATATGAAGCCCAATAAAGTGTTAATTTTAAAAGCATCATGTGCTTCAAAATAGAAGTTCCATGTTTTAAAAGAATGCCACAAAAGTACATATCAAGAGTTCTAATATAAAGTCGAGTGATGTCAACTATCTCTACTGTGGAGGAGGAGGAAAGACATGCGATTGAGACGCGCAAGATCACTTGGTTCTCCTTTTGGATGCGAAGAATCTCTTCTTGATCTTTGTGGAGAGAGGTGAAGTGATCATCAAAGCCCTTCAGGGGTGTCAAGTTGTTGGCAAAAACTTAAAAATTCTCCTCTGGTGACATAGTCTCCCGAGGGTTCACCAACATAGTCTTCATCCTCACTATCGTCCTCTTCTTGTGACTCGCTTCTTCACCTGTGACATGTTGGGTAGCTCGCTTCCTTCGGGCTTGGTGTGAAGGAGGAGCCGAACAAAACCCAGCTTCATCTTCTTGATGGTGGATGAGTCAATGTCAAGCATCTTGGGGTCAATGAATTCCCGAGAGATCCACCTCATGGAACTTAAGGATGACAGTTATGAGTCCCGCCATATGGAAGGTTTCCCCTATAATGAGGTACTGCATAGTGTTCCATGGTCTTCATAATCAAGTATGGAAGATTGATAGGATTGACAATGACAAGACACCAAGTAATGTAGGCTTGAAAGGGATTGACTTGGTCTCTATGGCCTCCTTTGGGCAAGATGTTGTAGCTTACAATGAAACTGATCATTCTAGGTAGTTCATGAAGTTGGATAGCTTTAACAGTTGGTTCAAACCCAACATAGTCTTTCATGATGGCACCATAAATTTCATCTACATTCATAAAGGTCTTGGCATCCCCTTTGGGAGGAAGATATCTCGTATCTCCTAAGGTGGGAATTCTCATGATCTCTCCTAGATCTTCATAAGTGAACATGATGGGAACACCCTTTACTAGGGATGTGATGGCAAGCCTATCATTCACTATTTGGGTTCTAAGATTACAGTAAAAGTGTTTGGCAAGGTCAGGATAGCAGGGATCAACATAAACTAAGGTATTTTCCCAACCCAAATATTTAAAATATTCTTCAATGTCATAGTCAAGGAATTGAGAAACTCTTACAGTTCTTTTCTTGTCAACCTTTCTCTTCTCAAATCTTCCCCAGAGAATGGAGGCTTCTTCTAAGATGAAGAGAGACTTGTCATATGCTATAGAGCTCTCTCCAACTTTGGCTTTTTTCTTTGGTTGCTTGCCCTTGCTTTGCTTTGGAGCCATTTGAAACCTAGGGTTTTAGAGATTTGAGAGAAATAGAGATTTTTGGGTTGGAAGTGGGTAGATTGTGTAGGAAGAGTGATCTGGGGCTTGGATTTGATGAAATCTCAAGGAATTTTGTAGGGTTTTGCCTTGGAGTTCGTGAGAAAAGGGTTTTGGAGAGGAGAGGTCTCGAACAAAAGAAGAGGAAAATGAAAAGAATCCTCCTGGTTCTTGTTTAAAAATGAATTTTTCCGTGTCGGTCGACCTACACGAGTCCGTCATGACCGACAGTCAAAAACAGGGATTTTATGGGATTTTAGCCTGTAATTCTCTAGCAGCCTGATTTTTGGGCTTTTTGAGGATTTCACTTTACTCAAAAGGGTTGCAGATCCCAAGTTCTCTCTCAAATAGCGTAATCTCTCTTCACTTAATGGCTTGGTGAGGATGTCTGCGAGTTGTTTTTCAGTTTCAATGTATTTTAGAACAATTTCCCCTTTTTGAACTGTGTCTCTAAGAAAGTGATGCCTAATATCAATATGTTTGGCTCTTGAATGGAGAATGGGATTTTTGCTTAAATTGATTGCACTTGTATTATCGCAATTAATTGGAGATGAATCAAAATGTATCCTATAGTCCATGAGAGTTTGCCAGAGCAACAGAGTTTTGTTTCTTACTAAACCATGAAACCAAGCAAGATCCTAAGAAGTGGCATGTGCCACTTGTACTCTTACGATCAAGATGGCACCCTGCAAAGTCGGCATCCGAAAAGCTTATTAAATCAAAATTTTAGTTCATTGGGTACCATAATCCTACATTTGTAGTACCTTTAAGATATTTAAAGATCCTTTTAACGGCACTAAAGTGGGATTGCATTGGATTAGCTTGGAATCTAGCACAAGCACACACACTAAACATGATGTCTGGCCTACTAGCGGTGAGATATAGAAGGCTGTCAATCATGCCTCTATAGCGTGTAGGGTCTATGGGAGCGCTTTCCTCATCTTTAGATAGCTTTAGAGAGGTACTCATGGGGGTGCTAGATGACTTTTGTCCATCAAAATCAAATTTCTTGAGAAGTTCTTTAGTGTATTTAGTTTGACATATAAAGATTCTATTTTTGGTTTGCTTAATTTGAAGTCCTAAGAAAAAATTTAGTTCACCCATCAAACTCATTTCAAATTCATCACTCATGCATTTGCTAAATTCAACACAAAGATTTTCATTGGTGGATCCAAATATAATATCATCAACATATATTTGCACAATAATAAAGTCTTTTCCTTTATGTTTCACAAACAAAGTTGTATCAACCTTACCCATTTGAAGTCCACTTTCGATTAGGAATTCACTTAATCTCTCATACCAAGCTCTAGGAGCTTGTTTGAGTCCATAGAGAGCTTTGTTAAGTTTGAAGATATGATCCAGATATTTTGTATCCTCAAATCCGGAGGTTGTGCAACATATACTTCCTCCATGATAAAGCCATTTAAAAAGCACTTTTGACATCTATTTGGTACAGCTTAAAATTTTTATGACATACAAAAGCAAGTAGCATTCTAATAGATTCTAGTCTTGCTACCGGTGCATAGGTTTCATCAAAATGTATCCCTTCTTGTTGATTATATTCTTTGGCAACTAATCTAGCTTTGTTTCTAATAATTAATCCATCTTCATCAAGTTTGTTTCTAAACACCCATTTGGCTCTTATAATAGAATGATTTTTGGGTTTTGGGACAAGCTCCCAAACATTGTTTCTTTCAAATTGATGGAGCTCTTCTTGCATAGCTACTATCCAATCATTATCTTCCAATGCTTCTTTTATATTTTTAGGTTCAATTTTAGATATGAAGGCAACATTGTTGCAAATGTCTTGAGTTTTAGATCTAGTTTGGATTCCTTTGTCTAAGTCTCCAATGACATGATCCAAGGGATGGTCTTTCCAAGGTCTAACCTCTTTGGGTAGATCCTTTGGTTGGTCTTCGGGTTCTCTTAGAGAGAAATTTTCTATGCTCTCCCTAATCTCAACAAATGTATCATCATCATCAACCAATGGCTTGTGTCTATCATTAGGATGAGATTCATCAAATTTTATATTCATTGATTCTTCAATAATCAAGATTTTCTTATTGAAGACTCTATAGGCTCGACTATTTGAAGAGTATCCAAGGAAAATGTCATCATCGACTTTAGCATCAAATTTGTCTAAGTTATCCTTAGTATTCAATATATAGCATATACACCCAAACACTTTAAAGTAATCAACTTTAGGTAGTTTATTATGATAGAGTTCATAGGGTGTTTTGAGTAATATAGGTCTAATTAACACACGATTTAACACATAACAAACCGTATTGATCGCTTCGGCCCAAAAATATTTTGGAAGAGAGTATTCATTTATCATTGTTCTAGCGGTCTTTTAGAGTGATCTATTCTTTCTTTCAACCACCCCATTGGATTGAGGTGTTCTAGGAGCGGAGAAGTTATGGGTTATGCCTTATTCATTGCAATAACTCCCAAATTGGTTGAGATTGTCAAATTCTCCTCCATGATCACTTCTAATGGTTTTTATGAGATATCCCTTTTGGTTTTGTATTCTCTTACATAGAGATGCAAATTCATCAAAGGCTTCATCTTCATATTTTAAAAATAGAGTCCATGTGAAGCGAGAGAAATCATCAACTATTACAAAGATGTATCTTGAACCGCCTAGGCTAGGTGTAGTAATAGGTCCAAACAAGTCCAAGTGTAGTAGTTCTAAGGGTCTAGTGGTAGACACTTCATTTTTAGATTTATAAGACACATTGGTTTGTTTTTCTCTTTGACAAGCATCACATACATGGTATTTTTCAAATTTGAGTTTGGGTAAGTTTCTAACTAAATTCTTAGATGCAATGGTCTTAATTACTTTTACATTAACATGTCATAATTTTCTATGCCATAGGTAAGGATCAACATCATTTAACATAAGACATGTATTACTAGAATTAGCTTCATCCAATAAGCAAATATAGATATTATTTTTCCTAATTCCTTTCAAGATAGTCTTATCATTTGAATTTTTCACTAACCAATGAGAGGTTTTGAAAATGACACTATATCCTATATTACATAGTTGACTCACACTAAGCAAATTATACTTTAAATTATCAACTAGGCATACATTGGATATGATTGTACCTCCAATGGTGATTTCACCGATACCAATGATTTTTCCTTTGCTATTGTCCTCAAATGTCACCATTCCTCCATTGTATTTGTTTAGCTTGGTAAATAGATTAGGGTTAGCCGTCATATGCTTGGAGCATCCACTATCAATATACCATTCAATTGCTTTCTTGCTCTTTAAGCATACCTACAAAAGCAATCAATTATATGTTGGTCCCCATAATCTCATGGGTCCATTGAGGTTAGGATCGATCATACCCTTAGGTATCCAAGCTCTTATAGAATTTTGATTTTGTGTTGTAGGAGTGATAGATGTAGGTTTTTGATGTCCATATGATCTTTGGGTTCTTCTTGGCCCTTGAAATTCATAGTGTCTATATAGAACATAGTAATTTTGTGATGTGTAAGACTTATTGTTGATATAGGCCCTTTGGTGATCATGGGGCCTAGTGTATGTGTTTGGTCTATAGTGATTTTGAGGTCTTTGGGATGCATATGGCATATATGAAGCATTTTGCCTATATGGTTAAAATGGCTTAGGCTTGGGATATTGCCTTTGTGGCCTTTGGGGCACAAATTCTCTGTGAGGTTTGTTGGTCCTCTTTTGAGAAGTGTAGTAGAATGCATGATGCTTCCTTTTTGTACCCTATTCTTTATATATCACCTTACCATCAATATAGGCACCGATGCAAGTTTTATGTCCGGGTAAATGACATTTTTCACATACAATGGGATGTGAGGTTTGGCCTTGGTTTGATTTTCTCCATTTTGGAGTTCTCATCTTTCCCTTTCCTTTGGCTTGATGTGGTCTTTTACCATCATAGCCTAGACCTTCTTTATTTTGAGGTCCCTTTTGTGTGTTTCCTAATAATGTATCTAAGGTATTTTGACCCTTAGTAAATGTGTGCAATGTGGAGGTTAGATTCTTATTTTCTTCTTCTAGGTTGTGTGCATGTGAAGTCAACTCATCAATTTTGTGTAGAAGATTGGCTACTTCTTTTTTTAAGGCCTTTTTAGAAGCTTCCTCTTGGAGACTTACATTATAAAGTTCTTTAAAGGCATCTTGAAGTTCTTCATGTTCTAAATCATCATTGCAAACCGATAAGGAGCTATGATAGGGAGAGTTTACCTTGTCATCATCATTGTTGTGAGCCATTAGTGCCAAGTTGACGGTCTCTTCATCGGATTCATTATTTTCTTCATCACTATCACTTGAATCCCATGATATCTCAGCGGTGCAAGCCTTTTTCTTTCTACTTTCCTTTCTTTTTAGCTTGGGGGCACTCGGTTTTGAAGTGTCCGGGCTTTCTACATTCATAACACACAATGTCCTTGTTAGTATTGAAAGGTTTTTCCTTTGTGTATGTTTTACCTTTGTTTTCTTTTGATGGTTGTCCTTTTGTAGAATCTTCCTCCTCTCTTTCTTAGGAATTTTTAAAACTTCCTTGTGATTAGAGAGATTTCTTTCTCTAAATCCTCTTCATCGCTTTCTTCTTCTTCGGATTCACAAGAGGTCTTGAGTGCGATGGACTTTCTCCTTGGTTCTTTTACTTCTATGACTTTATCATCTTCAAGGAGTTCAACTTCATGGGTTTGTAGAGTACCCATCAATTCATCCATGTATAGGACCTCTAGATCTTTTGCTTGTTTGATGGCGGTCACCATTGGTCTCCACTTGGAGGGTAGTGATCTCAAGATCTTCCTTACATTCTTCGCTTTGGTGTATTCCTTTTCTAAACTTTTCAACTTGTTAACAATGTTAGTAAACCTAGTAAACATGTTATAAACACTTTCATCATCAAGCATTTTAAACAATTCATATTCATGAATAAGCTTGTCAATTTTGAGTTGTTTAACTTGTGATGTTCCTTCATAGGTAACCACAAGAGTATTAAACATCTCCTTAACCATGTTACACATACTAGTTCTATTGAATTCCTTTTCACTAAGAGCACATTGTAGGAATGCAATAGCTTTGTAGTTTTGTTGTATGTGTGTTTTATTCGATGGTGTCCATTCGGATTTCTCCTTAGGTATAATTTTTCCTCCAACTTCTTTTGTGATTTAGAAGGGACCTTCCTCAATCACAGTCCATACATCAATATTATGAGTACACACATAATTTTTGAACCTACACTTCCAAAGAGGAAAATCCTTCACCATCAAAGTATGGAGGCCTAGAAGTGTTGAGCCCCTCAATTTGGTGTGTAGATGATGATGATGCCATGGATCATTTTTAGCACAATATAAAGATAAATATGGTCTTAGTTTTGAGCTCCGCTCCGATACCAATTGTTGGGTAACCTAGAGGGGTGAATAAGTTACTACTAGTGGATTTTGCCTCTTTTTCGATTGATTGCACACTTATATTAAATATAAAAAGCAAAAGTAAATGAGACACAAGATTTATAGTGTTTCGGCTAACTTAGCCTACATCCACTCCTCTCAACCTTAAGAGAATTCCACTAGTATTTCCCTTTCAATACAATAGGTGGGGAAATGACACATTTACAACTCTTTTTAACAGGATAAGAGGATCCTTACAATCTTAGTTCCAGGACAAGAGTATCCTTTCAATCTCTTAAGGATGAGAGGGTCCTTGTACTAATCTAAGTACGGTCAAAATTAATACAACAATGCTTTATCAAGTCAAAAGCATAAACAAGTAAATACAATAGAAGTTTGGTATAAATACCTATCAAAGAGTAGTGACACTTTTACCCTTTGAGTGATGGTGCACAATGATATGAATGAGAGTGATGCACCTTGAGTCTCCTAGATGATTCTCCTTGATGGCATGAGTTGGAGAGAGTGGAGAGTTAAGAGCTTAGTAAGATCTCTTTGAAGAGCTTGAATTGAATAATTTAGCTCAATGACAAATTTTCACTTTTGTACTTTTCACAAATGTACTATGCACTTTTTCTCTTAAAAGATGTATTTTGTTTCTTGTTTGGATGTGTTTTATAAAGTCAAAAGTTGGAGTTTGTTTGTTCTCCAACGGATATAAAACAATCATATTTTTAGACTGCGTCGACACTATAAAGGTTGTCGATCGACCATCAAAAACTAGCCGCTGAGAAACTAACCGTTAAGGCCAAGTTTGGGGTTGTCGATCGATTGTCGGTCGACCTATGGATCGACCTACAAGTGTCGGTCGACCTATAATTCTGTCTGGCTGTAACCGAGGCCACCGGAAACAGTGTGTGTTTTTTATATTCAGTAGGTCGATCGACGAGTCCGTAGGTCGACCGACGCAGTTGTCCTGCTTTTTGATTGTCTCAAGGGGATTTTTGGTCCAATTGCTTGGGACTTCATAGGTTTTTGTCTAACACTTTAATGGCCATGTTTCTTGAGTCTAGGGCATGGGAATGAGTTCCTCCTAGGGTCTCTTACATGTGAATGCAATGTGTGTACAATGTGATATGCACATGTAAAGAAATGTGTTCTAATACACTTGAATCTTCTTGGAGAATCTTTGTCTTGTTAATTCTTGGCTTCCTTTAGAAGATGTTCTTCAATCTTCAAATTTCTTCTTTTCCTTAACTCTTCTATTGTGAGCTCCGTTGATCAAGTTTTTCCTGGATGCTTGATGCTTCCAACGTCTGACTATGAAGCTTGCTTAAAGATTGGAATATTAGTATTAATCTTAATGTTTGTTATCATCAAAATCAGTTTATGGAGGAATGTGTTTTCCAACACATTCCACATCTTCCTTCTAATTTAAGACGGTTCAGTTGGAGGCAATGCCCTTTGGAAATTCTACCTGCAAATTTTTATCACAAGAATTTAGTTCATATGGACCTATCAGACAGCAAGATTAGAAAAGCTTGGACAAACAAGCCCCAAAATGAAATTCATGTATAGTTTTTGTCCTTTTTTCTTTTTTCCCATTTCGTTATCAAATATTATAAATATAGCATTATCTTATATTTTCTCCTTTTTTTTTTTTGACAGCGGTTCCAAAAAGTGAAAGTTCTCCGTCTTAGGAAATGTCTTTGTCTATATGAATCCCCTGACTTTTCATGGTTTCCTTACTTAGAGACACTGGATCTTGAAGTTTGCTCTTGAATGGTTAATTTACACAAATCCATTGGTGATCTAAAGTCCTTGGTTACACTTTCCTTGGGTTGGACAAAAATTGAAAGACTCCCAAACAGTATTTGCAGGTTAAGTTCTCTCAAAGATTTGGGTCTCAGCTATTGCTCATCACTCAAAAGGTTGCCTGAGTCAATCAGTGATCTAAAGTCTTTGATTATGTTTTCCTTAGATGGGACAAAAATCAAAAGACTCCCAAACAGTATTTGCAGGCTGAGTTCTCTCAAATATCTGAGTCTCATTGAGTGCTCATCACTCAAAAGCTTGCCTAAGTCAATTGGTGATCTACAATCTTTGGTGAAGTTTTCCTTGAGTGGGACAAAAATGGAAGAACTCCCAAACAGTATTTGCAGGCTGAGTTCTCTCAAAGATCTGAGTCTCGAATATTGCCCATCACTCAAAAGCTTGCCTGAGTCAATTGGTGATCTAAAGTCTTTGGTGAAGTTTTCCTTGGATGGGGAAAAAATGGAAGAACTCCCAAACAGTATTTGCAGTCTAAGTTCTCTCAAAGATCTGAGTCTCCAATATTGCCTATCACTCAAATGCTTACCTGAGTCAATCGGTGATTTAAAGTCTTTGGTGAAGTTTTCCTTGAGTGGGGCAAAAATGGAAGAACTCCCAAACAGTATTTGCAGGCTGAGTTCTCTCAAAAATCTGAGTCTCTATGAGTGCTCATCACTCAAAAGCTTGCCTGAGTCAATCGGTGATTTAAAGTCTTTGGTTAACTTTTCCTTGCATGGGACAAAAATCGAAGAACTCCCAGACAGTATTTGCAGGCTAAGTTCTCTCGAAACATTTGATCTCAATGGAATGGAGTCACTAAACAGGTTGCCTAAGGCCATTGGTAATCTTAAATGTTTGGTTAAACTTTTTTTGAACCAGACAAATATTAAAGAAGTTCCTAATGGTGTTGGATGGTTAAAGAAACTTAAGGTATTAAGTGTTGAGGATTGCCATAACCTAGTGACGCTAGATCCAATATTTGGGGGGAGACTGAGGTGTTTGCATTGCATTATCCTGGTAGGAACCAACATTTTACTATCATCGAATGATGATTTTGTAATGCTCCCTGGTTTAGTGGAGTTAAGAATGGGGAACAACAAGCTGGAATCTTCTCTCCCACCCTAGTTTAGTGGTGTTCGATAGCTTGAAAAGGTCAAATTGCGAGGATACACAAGGCTCGAGTCACTCCCAGATTTGTCGGGCCTAACTAATTTGATGGAATTAAGTCTTTATAATTGCAAAAAGTTAGAAGATATTGGAGGCCTCAAGGGAACAAAGTCCTTGAAACAACTGTCCATAAGTAATTGCAACACCATAGCAGATGCTGGAAGGAAGATAATTGGCCAGGTTAATTATTTTTCTGTCTTAATGCTGTCTTAATTGGTTTCTTAAATAATTCATTGATGATTATTGATTGTTCCTACTCCCATCCTTTCCTTTCAAGCCTTATTATTAATATTATTATTATTTTTTGCAGGGAACACTTTTATTAGCGGATGATGATGATGATGAGATATAGACAAGTAGTAGTGTTGTCTCCTTGAATGTTGAATGTTAATGATGATGATGATGATGATGATGATGATGATGGGGCATATATACGTAAGGGGTTAATTCAATGTCTTATTTTTGCATTGCCATTAACCCGCCCGGTCCCGGTTCCAGTCCCGGTACAAGAGGGTGAGCTTGTGAACTTCCAAATGTATCTTGAAGCTGATATCATCCGTGGAAAACATAGAAAGATTCGTTATTACATTGATCTGCCAATGAGGAGAGTTAAATTTACTACTGAGCAAGATTTAATATACACTCACCATTTCAAAGGGTTTGACTGGTTTGGGTTTCCATTGGAAGAAACAGATGAAATTGTGGAAATAAAAGTTGGATATACAAGTTTAAGCAGGCCTTGGATTCTTGCCCCAATTGAATTGAAATTGTGGAAGCTCTTATTGTTGGAAAGCACAGAATGGGAGGAGCAGCAAATAATATCTAAACAAGAAGAATATTGTAGTTTTGTCAAGAGGAAGGTAGCAGATTTCTTCAGATGGTCACACGATGATGCTAGAGAAGAGATTCCGGTGGTTTTCTCTGAATCTTCTTCTTCGTATGATGAGGATGATGATGGTAAATCTTCATATCATGATTGTGAATCTTCATTTCTTGATGATGATGATGATGCTGAAGGATCTCCGTTAATTTGCCCCTAATTAAATCAGGTTTCCGTTCCAACCTTTTTTGTTTTATCTCTCATTTTTTTTTTTAAATATGATATAAAAATAAGAAGAAAATCTAACCATGTGTATATTTGTTGATGCAATCAGTTTGATTGATGATCAGCAGCAAATGCCATTTTCTGTGGACCAAATCATCCAAATGGTGGGATATTTGGTAAGTGTATCATATCATTTAGCTCTAAAATGCGTTTTAATGACATGAACGTGATATCAGTGCTAAAATCAGGTTTCTGTCCCTCAAATATTTGGATTTAGTCTGCTAAGCTAGAATTTCAATTAGGTTGGTGTCTTTTAGAGTGTATTGAACGTGATTATATGACCAATGAAACTCTTATATGCATTTTATTTCCCAGCTGGTGCAGTCTTTGAGGGCGGAACTCGGCGCAATGGTAAGGTTTCTCCATTCTGACCTAATGGTCATGGTTCGAGTCAGGAAACAGCCTCCTCACGAAACGGGGGTGGTGGTGGTAATGGTGATGGCGGTGGCAGCGACGATGGTGGAGGAGGTGGTGGTGAAGGGAGGTGGAAGTTGCACTGGAGGTGGTATTTTATTTTGAACATGAAATTACTACTTTGCCCATCACGTTAACCATGTGTTCATTTAAGAGCAGCTCCCCTCCCCCTTCCTCTTAATTATTTCTTTCTTTTATTTATGGGACAAAGAATATTCAAATTGAATTTCCTTTTTTTCTATTTCTCAGCAATTTATTCGTTTCGGTTCATTCCAGAACAAAAAAAGAAAAAGAATTAGTGTTAACAAACAGATTTCTATTCGATTTTTGTTTCCATAAAAAAAAAATAAAGAAATAAAGAAACAGAAGTGTTATCATGACCTGGAGGAGCCTTAAAGGGTCGAGATGTGAAAGTGCAATGGCCTGAAATAGTATTCCTGAAATAAAAGTCAAAACAGACTTGACGTTTGATTTTCTCAGGAGGTCATGCTCTTCTTCTCAACACTGTTTGTAACTTTGTTATGACATTTTCATGATGAAGCATCATGGGTAGTACTAATTTCTATATATAGGTTTATATATATGGTGACTACATGAAGAGCTTTAGAGAGAGAGAGAACATGTCAGATTTCTTAGAGGCAGGACTTATTACAGACATTGAAGTGGGGCTTGGTATTTCCCGGCATTGGAGAATTTCAGGTGAGATTAATTAATTTTATCATTTCTTTTCACTCCTAAGCCTACCAACTGGTGGTTGTTGCTTAAAATTTTGAAGCATTCACTGTCTCAATCCCATTAGTGTTTGATCATGGTTTTTGGGCTGGCTTCTTCACCCACAACCCTGCAATTAAGAAAGCATTTGCTTCTATGACCCCTCTATAACACTTGATATTGCACAAAGAGTTTTGTCAAGTAACTTTATTATAGTGATGAGGGCCTCACATTCACTAATCTTGGTGCATATATCTGGTGCTACATGTGTGACTATGTAGGGTGGCCAGAGGTTGTGGTTGCCAGCACCTTTTGGTTGCTTAATAATAGTTAATGGTGATTTTCAGTTCAAGAGTCTTACAGGAAACTATATGAGATGATTTCAACATCTTAGTTCTGTTGCAGGGAAATATTGGATTAGAATCAACGAAATATTGGATCAGAATCGACCATTGCCGATCCCAATTAACCCCAATACATAGTGCAGTGTTGAACCAAATATGACCAAGTTCGATTGATTCGGATTAATTTCGACAATTTTCACCAATTCCAAGTGGATTCAATTTGGAATCGATAGAGACGATCCTGTACTCGATTCCCATTTTTTAAACCATGTTGTAACTACATCAGACTATTTATTAGTGAAATTTCTGAATCTCTCATATAAATCTTTGAAAAAGCTAGTTGGGTGTTTCTAGTGAGATATAATTTATAGCTTTTCAAAACTTAAGAGCACAATAGAAGGGTTCAACACAATGGAGGGACTGAGGGAGGGGACTAGAGATGACATTTTGATAATGAGAAAAACTATTTTCCCATTTCTTACTCTCTTATTAGAATGTTAAACTAATGATTTGTCTTAAGTGGACCTACGCATGGGCTAGAGCCTTGGAAGATGACATGTGGTCAAGTTATCCACATTTGTTTAACGTTTGAAGTATAAACAATTTTGAAGATATAATTTTTATAAGAAGGGGATGATGTAATAATACTTTAAAACTTTTGGAAAACTCTAATATTTGCAATCATGCTAGTGATAGAGATTTAAGTCAAACTTAATGTGCATACCTTTGTTGATTAAGTATATAACAGATTAGGTATGATAATGCATGCTAAGGTGTAAATAATTATATGATATTATAGTATATGTATGTAGGTATGCACTAACTAATTAATACAATAAATTTAAATCATAATAATACAATTTATGATATAACTAATGAAATTATAATACATGTGTAATAATAAGCTAGTGATAGAACAAGTGGACATTACATGTTGTGGCAAGACTTTAGAAAATTCTCATTCTACATTTCTTAGGCATCAAGTTTGCGAAGATATTTTAGTCAATGAAATTGATGGTAAAAGGAAAGATGGAAAGGTGAATTTTTCTATTTTGAACAATAGCTTGGGGACCAAGTTTTGGATGGGGAATTACTTAGAGAAAACAACCTTTTCAGACATGAAACCATAGAGAGAGAGAGAGAGAGAGAGAGAGAGAATTTAATTCACAGATTTGATGCATGATTATATTATCATGTTACAGATATCTAGGATTTAGGGATCAGATTGATGATTTTGATTTTGCTGAGTTTGGAACCTTTAGCTCAGATGCAATAATGGAGATAAATATGTGTTTTAATCAGGGACAAAATCTGAATTCAAAAAAGAGGAGGATAAAAACCTGACCTAGAATTTGAATTTTGACATGAAAATATTTTAATATGGTCCTTATTATTTCTATTTTAATCCTAGAAGGTTTGGACTTTAACTGAGGTCATTTGATATCTCCATAACTTATTAACTCGGAACTGATTAGTTGGAAGAGTAAAAACAATAACAGTGTAAAGGGATGATCAATAACCTGACCTATGCTTTGAGACGAAACCTGAAAATTTGTTATGGATAATTTTTTTATAGTTTAGAATCATTATGGGAAATTTAGAGTTATTTTATATCCGTGTTTATGCAATGTTTAATTTTGGTGTAGATTTCAGGCAAAATCTATGCACTGGAATTTAACTATGTGAAATCAATATGAAAACTTTGAGTCGGATTTTGTTTCTTGGTAACACTGTTATTAAGTCTGAAAAATTTTATAATCATTTGTGTTAGAATGTGTAAAATTTTGCGTATTTCATTCATTGTAATATAGGATATATACAAAAGTTGAATACAAGAGATAATAAATAACTCTATACAAAAGTCAAAGTCGATGCCTAACATATACAATTATATACACTAATATTATTGAGTCGGTCCTACCATATATATTAACACTCCCCCTCAAACTCAACATGGTTGAAAACCATTTGGAGTT
Organism: Telopea speciosissima; assembly: GCF_018873765.1. Taxonomy (NCBI): domain Eukaryota; kingdom Viridiplantae; phylum Streptophyta; class Magnoliopsida; order Proteales; family Proteaceae; genus Telopea; species Telopea speciosissima. The sequence continues at coordinate 61,521 of NW_025317350.1, read as the reverse complement.
TGGATGATAGAAACTGAGAACACATGGGCGAGCTTTGGAAAAAGAACCAGCATGTCCTAACCAAAGTGTGCCTTGACGAAAAATAATGCGGATGGATGGGAGACCGAATGAATGTTGCTGATGCAGGTGGTGGTTTGCCAGTATAACCCTCCTTTTAGACGATTTTTTATTTTTTATTTTTTTTTTAGGTTCATGGGATGGGTATAAAATAGAACACGAGACATCGGAAAAGATTGGCTGGAATTGATGATGAAGATTGCGAGACAAAGTGGATGAAATAATAATAAACAAAAAGATAAGACAGTGGCATGGGTCGGTGTGACAATATGGGGTGATGATCGTAGTACTAACACTTTGGTGCCGATTGTCAACAAAGGTCAGAAATGGATGGGAAAGTGGAGCCAATGCTCTGTCAAAAATTTTTGTAGTAAAGAAATGGATGTAAAACAGGATAAGAGTCATAAGACAGGATATGGAAGGAACAAAGTGAAGTACGTAATGGTCAACAACGGGTGGATTCAAAGCGATATATGCAAACAGAAAAGTTTAAAATAAAGAAAGAAGACGCAAGACGAGTATGAAAATGCAACAAGATTGATTTGATTGCCTTGTTGACAAAATGAGTATAATATGACTTAGGTGAGATATAATAACTAAGACAGAGAAAAGAAAGTGATTGGGTGGGACTAATGGGTGGAATAATAAAGAAGAAAAGACAAAGAAGGCAGAGAGAATAGAAAATATGCAAATAGCCTGGAATGGTTTCGCAGAAGGTCCAAAGGCCATGATGAAAGTCACAACGAAGACGGTATCGACGATGACGAAGGTACATGCATTCAGATTCAAAAGTTCCTATTCGAGTGAAGGTGCTGGTTGGTTGTAACGGCGATTGAAGGGTTGGTACAGTTTTATGTTTGACGATGGGGCAGGGATGCAAGGGTCTTGTGGGTTTCAGATCATGGTACAATGATGGGAAGGACGATAGACAACGATGGGCAGTGAGATTATGGAGGTTTTGCAGGTGTAAAGGTGGCCTCGGCAAGTGAGAAGGTGAGTGCTGGATGCAGCAACTAGGAGATAGAATTCTTTTTTTTTTTTATAATGAAGGTTGATCTTAGACATAGGAAATAGGCCATCAACCAACGGTTTTACACAGGCCATTGGCGATGGACTTTGGACAAGACAGGGCATCAGGCGGACTGTTGATGATGGCGGTGAAGACAGCAATGAAACAGAGCCATGCAATAGCTGAGATCCGTGCAAAAGTGAATCCCTTTACAATGACAGACGATGATCAGACGATCCCAAACAGGGATGGTAGCAAGACAAACCCCAAGTCCCCAAGTCTGAAGCTCTATGGACAGACAACGAAGACGATCCCAAACAGAGATGGCAACAAAACCACTCTATGGGCGCAGTGTAACGACCCAGCCCTTTTATTGGTTTGATATTGTCATCTCTGACCCAATGGGTCTCAAGGCTTTAAAACGTGTCATACCAAGTAGAGGAGGATACTCTTTATCAATAGCTCGGGATCTCCCTCCCTAGTCGATGTGGGACTAAGTTTGTACCCCCTCACCGATCTCCCAAACCTCCTGGTACTCAGCTGTGTATTGGTAGGGACACCTCAACGATCTCTTAGGCAGGCCGCTACTAGGCCATATTCTTGGGGCGTTACATTCTCCCCCCTTAAGAAAACAAAGGTTAAGAAAGGAAAAAAGAGGATTTCAGGGAATAGGGAAGGAAAGTGAGGTTCGATTGATTCTCGTTTCCCTGTTTTGACTATGATTTGGGATATTTGAATTAGAGGAAATTAGGCCCTTGAAAATCATTCCATCTTGGCCATAAAGTTTCAAGACTAAGAGAGAGCTAAGGAGGTTGGAAAAGGATCGGAGAAAGACTAAGAAGAACCCTACTGAGGAGAAGAAGAAAGAGGACATTGGTTTTGCTTAAGGTAAGCCCTTATCCTATTTTCTGTTGAATTATCTGAAAAGAAACTCAGTTTTTGGTGGACTAAAGTTCTTGTTTTAGGTTTGTTTTGGGTTTGGTGTTCATAGGCTAAGGGTCTTTAACAGATTAAAGTTATATAAAAAAAAATCCGTTATAGGCTCAGTCCTAATTGAGATTCCCTAAATATCTGATATGTTATCTTAAAATTCTGTTTTGAAGTCCATTCTAAAACTATTGTTATACCTCTGTCTATAATTGTACGTTATGTTGTTTTTAAAATCTGTTTTGATTTCATCTCATGTTACCATTTGATACCCTGATATGCTATTTTTAAAATCAGTTTTGGTTTCATCTCATAATACCATTTAATACTCTGTTATGTTGTTTTAAAAATCTATTTTAGCTTCATCTCGTGTAACTGTTTAATAAATTGTTTTGTGTTTTTTAAATTCTGTTTTAGTTTTATTTTCATGTAACCATTTAATATACTGTTATGGTGTTTTAAAATTCTATTTTAGCTTCATTTTCATGTGACCATTTAATATAGTTATAGGGTTTTAAAATTCAGTTTTGATTTTTTTTTTCATGTAACTGTTTAATACACTGATTTGATGTTTTAAATTCTGTTTTGGAGTCTATTCTTATGTGATTATTTTATTGCTTTACTCTATTATGTTTGATAATACTTTTGAGCTGAAAGTGGGACTGGTTTACTAGTCATTGAGGGTGGCTGCCCAGAAAGATGGATTATGGTCCTACCGATAGAGTCCCTTTTGTTGTTTCTCACTAGAAACCTCGTGCGACGGTATGGGTGGTGAAAGCCCTTTGTCTTTGACTCCGATTTTCTTTGTAAGTCCTATACCACCTTTTAACGGATAAGAAATGGAAATAGGCCAGCATTAGTATTCATACTGTCTTAGTATTGTAGCCTAGTGGGCTATACTTGTACCACTAGTTATTTTGGTGGTCGTTGTTCGTCTCTATAAATATAAAAGGAAGATTTCCATGCAACTGCCCTTGTTTTGAAATGAGTTTTTCCTATTTTGCCGAGGTTTACTTTTGATGGCTATTGCTCTTTGATAGACAAGCTATACGATATTTAGTGTATTTGTTATTTCGAAATTTGATTTGGATTTTGGATTGTATTATATAAGCATTCAAATTGTGGTTAATTTATTAGATATGGAACTTTACACTTATTTATACTATATTCCGTCACTTAATTAGACCATGAACCACTGTTATCATGTCTTTACAAGCACTATTATTTAAGGTAGCCTATTGAGTTTCCAAAAACTCAGGGAAGATGTGATGTTTTGCAAATGATGACGTAGATCTAGCCAGGGATTTTGGGAACGTGTAGTCTTGAGTGCGCGTGATCATGAAAAGCCTTTCCCCATTTTATTAAGCTTATCTACTGTTAGTACTTTTGGTTTTCTTTAGTTGGAGTGTTCATGTTGAACTATTTTTCTACTTCAGTTTAGATGGTTTGGACCATTAGTTATGTTACCCTCTTTTGAAGATAATGACATTTATTTTGGTTTTAATTCAATGACCATTATGACGGGATTTTTTTTTAGAAGACTAACGTGTTACAATGATGATTAGCCTGTTTGATATGAGTTAACAACTCGAAATCCGAGTGTTCGGGTTTTGGGCCGTCACACAGAGCTTTGATGAGGATCCAAGATATCACGACAGTAGGTTACGTGATAATGGACAAACGACGACTAGAAGGATTCAAGACATTGCAGGGGCTACGGAAACAAAACCCTACACAAGAGGAATCCCTACAAGGGTAGTGGCTTGGTGGTGAAATGATGATGGGGAGCAGAAGTTGTTTTGGCGGTGACGATGGCGATGGCGGTGGGTGGCAAAGAGGGGTTGGACGCTCTGGATGCAGAGCTACCTGTAGAGACAACGAATCGTCCCTCAAGTCCTTGGATGGATGGACTCAGATCGTACCGCATGGTCATACGTGGTGTGAAAGGGGTTTCCTATGAGATGGGCCACTTTGGTGCCACAAGAGGACCCATCAAGCCAAAGAAAAAGTCGCCACCTAGGTTAGAGGGCCTAGGGCCCAAAGAATGTCTCTCTTCTTTTAGAGGAGAGAAAACTAATGACTCCAGAGCGGATAAGGCACTTGGATCATTCCCAAAACTCTGGGTGGGTGTCAAATTACAGGTTAGGAAGGTATTAGGCACCCAACCTGCCCGACCAGAAGGTCATTCTCCCTGTTGTTGCTAGACCCTAAAAAATTCTCTAAAAGGCACTTTTCCTAGGCTAGGTATATTCTATGGTATGTGCTATCCTAGGCCAAATTGTTATGTTCTTCTATCTTATGATTTGAAGGCAATAAAATAAGGACAATGGCAAATCATAAGCAATATCATAAAAACGGCTAAAGGGATGATACATCAAGAATGCAACTTATAATTATAAAAGACAAGAATTATAAAATAAAGGCTATTATGGCATGGGATGGTGGATTAATTAAAGACCTATTTAGCCATCTCTAAATGGCTAATCGAAGGGCATTGGGTGTCCGAGATTGTACACTCACCTCCCAATATGATCCTATATACTAGATTATCACGTATTATCGCTTATGGCCTTAATTTGGAAGACTATAACTCCCCACACTCGTCCTTCGACTTATTTTGGGTTGAATAGGCCGAATGCAGTCAAAAGGGACTCAAAGTGAAAACAAAATACAAAAAGATTAAAAAGAGAAACCCGATTTGTATTGACAAATTGGGAATGTACGGCCCTAGGGGAATCCAGTTATTGGACTGGCCAATAAAGGTCGATTCAAATACAAAAAAATGACTCAACTTTTATTATAATGCAGTCCAATACACAAACCAACTCCAAATGAGATGACATGCTTCAAAGGGAATGACTTTAGGAAAGAAACCCGATTGGGTTCGGACTTGAACCCAATCACTTGGCTGGCTTTTTTGAAAGCCTAAAAGTTTGATAAGGACTCGAATGATTTGTTGATGACGGGCTTGATCGAAGTCCATATGCATGATTTAAGGATCTGGTATCCCAAGGTCTCATGAGCTTGATTCAAGATGCAATCGATTAAAAGAGATATTTTTTAGGGCCGATTGATGTATGCCAAATGACTTGGGTCAAAGATCATGATGTATCTAAGCTACTTGTCGACGATAATAAAAAAAATCATTTTTAAAATCAAAGAAAAAATGATTTAGAAAACAAAATAAAAAATAAAAGACAAAAGAAGAAAAATCAAAACAAAGTTTTTCTTTTAAAATGGGTCGGACTGGGCCTAGGCTAAAAAAGACTGGATCTAGGGGGGTAGTCCCTAGATGAATTAAAATCGGCTTGATTAGGCCTCAACTAGACAAGCCAAAATGATTTAGGGGTTGGTCCTCTTTATGGACAAATGGGCCTGACTGGGCCTTAGTTTGGATGAAAGTGATTCTGCTTCAAGATTGATTCAAAAACGATTTACAGCACAAGTCAATTAATAGGCCTGATCAGGCCCTAAAAATTGAACAAATCTGATTTCTGGGATTAGGCCTACAATGAATTGCAGTGGATTTCCTAAATGGGCTTGGCTAGGTCTTTGATGATTCTCAATGTATCCCATTAAACTCTGAAATGGGCCTAGGGGCCTAAACAATGAGATATAAGATTGGTAAGCCCAAAAGATCCTGGAATGGGCTTGAGGCAAAAAAAATCATAAGACTAAGGCAATCATCTAAAATCAGCCATATGGGCCCATTAGGTTCTAAAATAGGTTTGAGACCCAAACAATGAGGTTAAAATATTGGAGCAGCCATTTTTCCAAATTATATAAGCCCGCTAGATCCTGAAACGGGCATGAGGCCCAAAAATGCAAAGAAAACCAAGAGGGTTGTGTCTGATGGGCATGGATGCCCGTACTTAGGCCAAAAAGTCATGGGATGGACCGAGCTAAGATTGAGACTTTCGTTTTTTTGTAATGGGCTATAATGGGATTAAATCTCGCCTTATTTCATATGGGTTTGTAATTCCGAACAGGATAGCCCCAAAGTTTTGTATGATTAGGATTGATTTAAGTATACAAAACAAATGGAATAGATTGCTATCCATCTAAGCAAGGGTCAAAACCCCCGAGACATTGTGTCCTAGATGGATCCAAGAAAAATAGTGAATAGGTCCTAATTGTTTGGTTCTGCAATTAACCATTATGATGGATTAAAAAAAATGGTGGGAATGCATCAACAACCACGAATATGAGATCATGACCAATGTTAGAATGACACCAGCTCATACAAGCAATTGAGCCATACTTTGATTAAGAAGGGATGGGGTTTAGCAAACAACATGACATAGGTCCATTATATTTGGAGAATACAAAGACATGATTTCATGTCTAGAATTGGAATCAAGATGTAATGGAACTAGAAATCAATTCGTGTTCAAAACAAAATGCAAGCCAAAAGATTTAGACTCATCAACAGAGATTGGATCCAAAATCAGTCAAAGAGGGTAATCATGATAGAAATTAGAAATAGGCATTCTTGAATCTAAGATTAAACACAGAGATTAGACACAATGCAAATTACAAGGAGAGAAAAGAATTATTCAGAGATATCGAGAATAGTGCATTCTTGCATCTAAAATCATACACGGGGATTGATCACAAAAGCAACCACAATGGAAATCATTGAGACATATATTTCATCTTAGATTTAAAATCAATCACAGAGAAAGAGAAAAAAATATAGAGATTGGATTCAATAGATCGATCAAGAAAATGTGAAATAGAGATTTCATAGATCGCACATTTATCTCAGGCTTAAGAAATCAATCAAGAATACAAATAAAAATGATCAACAGAAACCATTCGGTCATAGGTCTAAAAGGTTGGTCAAGAAAGAAAGAGAAATAAAGATTACTGGTTCAATTCAGACCTAAAAGAACTACCAAATCAAATATTGGATTCAAGATACATGCAAGAAAAAGGCCTCAGATATTCATATTTCAAATCCGAAATTAAGTGCGCAGAACAAAAGATGAACAGAAACTACAAGAACTTTCAGATCAACCATGATTCAATAAGAATTTAAACCTAAGAAGAAAGCCATACGTGAAACTGCAGAAACACCATTGACTCTAATGCTTGCTCTTCTTGATTCCAGCGCAGCAACACACGATCGATTCAGGTGCAAGGGGATAGGGTTTATTATTACAGACCAAAAACTAAGTAAAAATTACAGATCAAGAGAGAAGAAGATCGAGAATGGATCAGACACATAAAAATCCAAGAAATATCGGAGCAATGCCAACGATCCAGGTTGCTTTGGCGTCTGATGTCAATGATTCAGGTCGCTCTGATCATCCAGAGCTGCCTCCGTCACTTCCATTCTTTGATTCCCAAGATGTCTCCCTAATCTTCTATCTAGTTTCACTCTTTCTCTCTCTGAATCCTCAAATTTCTCCCACTCTCAAACCCTAATCAATCCCTTTTTTTTTTTCTTCTTCCCCTCTCTCCTCCTCCCTTCGTTTTCCCTCCCCTCTGAAAACGATGAAAAACTAAAAGAATCTTCTTTATGACTTTTCGTTTTCTTTTTATATTTTTTCCCCTCTTTTTTTTGTTTGATTTTTCTTTGTATTGTCTTTATGTTTTGACCAGATTACCCTTACGATAAAAAAGAAAACCTTTTATTTTGTTCTCTTTTGTTTTTTGGTTTTTTTTTTGTGTTTTGTCTGGATTACCCTTAGGGTAAAATCCTCTCTTCTATCTCTATCCTTTCAATGAAAATCAAAAGGACAGAAATGCCCTCCTTTCCTAACTAAAAAAGGATCCCAATTGGGTTATGGGATCAAAAGGCTGGTTTGGGGCTTAAACTGGTCAGGGTTTGGACTTAATTGTTTTATTGTTTATTCCATAGATTGGTTTAGCCAATAGGTATTTTTAATTCTAGGATTAGTTTAGGGGTACCTGACTAGGTTAAAAAATGACCAGCCTCTGGGTATACTATGGCTTTTGAAAAATCCTAAAGGAAAAATTGGGGTGTCTACAGAATGCCCCTCTTTACCCGCGGATTATGAAATGGTCTGGGAGTAAAGAAAAGAGACCCCGATATTTTGTTATTCAGGAAGTATTTATTTGAGTTTTATTTGGCCGACGGGATCGGGACCGACTTATTGACATATTACAGTAGAATTGATTTGGATTGCTCTTCTAGATGACTAAACTAAAACAAAAGGCTTGCGGACTACGCTTCTAGAGGGCGAAAGACTAGACGACTACACCGGGGTTGATTGGGACTGCGCTTCTAGAGGCCTGTACTAGAGCCAAAGGTTGGAGGACTACACCGAAATTGACTTGGATTGTGCTTCTAGAGGTTTACACTAGAGCTAAGGACTGGAGGACTACACCAAAGTTGACTTGGACTGCGCTTCTAGAGGTTTACACTAGAGCTAAGGACTGAAGGATTACACCAAAGTTGACTTGGACTACACATCTAGAGGCCTACACTAGAGCAAAGGACTGGAGGACTACACCAAGTTGACTTGGACTGCTCTTCTAGAGGTTTACACTAGAGCTAAGGACTAGATGGAGGGCTACACCAAAGTTGGCTTTGATTGTGCTTCTAGAGGCTTACACTAGAGCTAAGGACTGGATGGAGGACTACACCAAAGTTGACTTGGACTATGCTTCTAGAGGCTTACACTAGAGCTAAGGACTAGATGGAGGACTATACCAAAGTTGACTTGGACTGTGCTTCTAGAGGCTTACACTAGAGCTAAGGACTGGATGGAGGACTATACCAAAGTTGACTTAGACTGTGCTTCTAAAGGCTTACACTAGAGCTAAAGACTGGATGGAGGACTACACCAAACTTGACTTGACAGGCTTCTAGAGGCTTACACTAGAGCTAAGGGTGGATGGAGGACTATACCAAAGTTGACTTAGTGTGCTAAAGGCTTACACTAGAGCTAAAGCTGGATGGAGGACTGCACCAAAGTTGACTTGGACTGTACTTCTAGAGGCTTACACTAGAGCTAAGGGCTGGATGGAGGACTGCTCCAAAGTTGACTTAGACTGTGCTTCTAGAGGCTTGTATTAGAGCTAAGGACTGGATGGAGGACTGCACCAAAGTTGGCTTGGACTGTGCTTCTAGAGGCTTACACTAAAGCTAAGGACTGGATGTAGGACTGTACCAAAGTTGACTTGGACTGTGCTTCTAGAGGCTTACACTAGAGTTAAGGACTGGATGGAGGACTGCACTAAAGTTGACTTGAATTATGCTTCTAGAGGCTTACACTAGAATAAGGATTGGATGAAGGACTACACCAAAGTTGACTAGGACTGTGCTTCTAGAGGCTTACATTAGAGCTAAGGACTGGATGGAGGACTACACCAAAGTTGACTTTTAGTTTTTTGGATTGAGGCTTTTTGAAAATTCGGGGGTAGCACTTCAACTTTAAACCAAGAGATTTTCAGGGTTGATTATTTGAATTGGTTATTGGAGTTTGCAACCATGGAGGAGAATAACTAACAAGTCTTTCAGCTTTTAGTCAAACTTGATTAGGCAAGAGTGATTAGCTCACAATCATCTCTAAAAAGGGAACACAGGATTGACCAGCTATAGAAATGTATGATCAAGGATGAGCTACGAAAGCTTTTAAAGTAGAAGTTTTTTTATCAGGGATGAAGTAATCGGCTATGAGAGCTTCTAATCATTGAAGGGTAAGATTATGAAACCATATGATGGAGTGATCATGAAAATGCAAAATGAAAGGGAAGGTTATAGGTGTTCACAATTGTGATCGACTATGGAAAGTTTTGGTTATGAAAAATGAAAGATGGAATGGTCAACTACAAAAGTTCTTGGCCAAGAGTGAGGTAATCAATTATGGAAGCTTTTAATCATGAAAGTGCAAGATGAAGGAATGGTAGGATATAGATACGCTTGATTGTGATTGACTATGGAAGTTGAGGATTGCGAAAATGAAAGACGAACCATTTGACTACATAAGCTTTTGATCAAGAATGGAGTAATCGGTTAAGGAAGCCTTTAATCATGAAAGTGTAAGATGAAGGAATAGTGAGATGTAGATATGCTTGATTGTGATCGGCTATGGAAGTTGTGGTCATAAAAATAAAAGATGGAATGATCGGCCACAGAAGTTTTTGATCAAGAATGAAGCATTCGGCTATGGAATCTTTAGATTATGAAAGTGTAAGAAGAAATGATCATGTAAGTGTGGGATGAAATGGTGAGCTATAGATACTCATGATCATGTTGGAAGGTTTTGGCCATGAAAAGAAAGATGGAATGATTGGTTTTGGAAGTTCTTATGGAGGGTTTTGATTATGAAAGTGTAAATATGAAATGAACAAGGAAAGTGTTGGATGAAATGGTGGGCTATAGGTACTCATGAAAAGTTGTTGATTGTGAAAATGAAAGACAAAACGTTTGGCCACAAAAGCTTTTGATCAAGAATGGAGTGAAAGATGGAATGATCAGCTACAGAGGTTTTAGATAAAGACGAAGTGAAAGATGAAATGATTAACTACAGAGGTTTTTTATCAAGAATGAAGGATGACAAATGATGATCTACCCGTGGTTTAAATTACTAAGGAATGGTGATTGATGAGATCATGGACGGCTCTATGGTTTGAACTTTGTTGAATGTCTACCTATAAAGAATGAAATGACAGTGTTGTGATAAATGCATGATTATGATTGAAACTGACTAGTTCAGACTATCTAGGGTTGATGAAGTTAAAGCTATGCTTATACAGGAATGTATGAATGATGATTTTTGAATACACTATTCATGTCTTTTCAGAAGTAAAGATAAAAATCAAATAAAGCTTTAACAAGGGAAAACAAACCGACAGTGAGTATTGCCCCCAAATTCCATCACGAGAATTTTGACATTTCATATGGCCATTAGCTTCAACCAACAATGGTCTGTTTATGATATTAGACATGAGAGAATGGGGGCACACCATTATTCGATAGGGATCTATAAATTTTTGAACGAATTCGAACACAATATGATCTAAACTTGGTATTATTCTAGTCAAGGATTACAGGGGGTGATTTTGGAGTTTCTATAGATGAGTCGCTGATGGAAATGAGAGTTCATGGTAATGATGATTAGATGTGATGGTCTAAATGGATTTGATGATGAAATAAAGTGGTTGTTCCCTCTCTTCAACAGAGTAAACCCAAACTAAACCAAAAGTGAAAGGCATGAGCTTACTCCTCCTTATTCAATGAACCATCCTATTTGGTATCAGAGCTAGCAGTATGTTCTAAATTCCTCTTTTTCGCTTACTGGGAGGACCTCTGCTCTTTCTAGGATGGTTTTCTTTTGAGGTTCTATTTCTGCCTTATCCAAGTATGCTCTGGGGTTGCCTTCATAAAGGATCCTCCCCATCAGAAAGGAATGGCATCCGTCTGTCTGTCGTCTTGAATGTATATACGTAGATAAGAGTCCTTGAGCACCAGATCTGGGTCTTAGGCATGAGACTGTTGTACATCCCAGACATGCTCAAAAAACCTTCTGTGTCTATCCTTTCCAGCTTCAGCCAAATTGTGGTACTTGTTTTGAAAACCTCTTTAGAAACCATTCAGAGAAAGTATCTCCATCTAGTAGGTGAACTCTTCCTCAGCATAACTCTTCATTAGCATAAGTCATGGCCTTACAACCTCCAAGACCTTCCTCCTCAAGTTCTTCCTCCATTACATTCCCACAGACACATGCATCTAAGGTAGATTATTTGTACGAGCTCTGTTACACTCTTGCTGATCAACAGATCCACCCCACCAATTTTTCCATTCTGAATCCTTATGATATTTTCCCTCAGAATCCATCATCCTTCACCAAGAAGATTAAGACCATTCTCTCCCCTAGAAAAACCCCTGGTTTAAAAGAATATGTCCAGGCACCTCCATTTTCACAAAATCAGGTCACAGCTTCTGGCAAGGAACAATATTTTCCCATTAAGATCAGCCCTGACCTCATTCGGCAATGGCTTGCTTTAGGATACACTCACCTCCATCTCGGTGCAGTAAATATTACTCTTACCTTGCATGGGTGAAAGGGTCTTCCCATGGTGATGAAACTAGATCTCTTGGATACCAGATTCAAGCAATACCCCCATGCTACCATCACCAATGTTCAAATTACCCTGAATGATGGCACAATTTTTTACACTCTGTATCCTAATTATAATATCTCGCTGAAAGACCCCAATCTTCCCATTGCCTGGAAATTCCTCGTCTATATCATTGGCGCACCTTAGGTAGAATCTATCATTGTGGCAACCTTGCACTACTAGATTTGTTACAGGCTTCAAAACCATGCTTTTGATCTCAACACTGGCCATACCAGTAATGATTCGGCCCTGTTTCTACATATCGACTCTGACAGAACACCCACTATCACACATGTTCCCCAATAGCTTAGTCGATCTGATCTGATTAAGCTGATCCCAGAATCTTGGATCACCGCTTATGAATCGACCCATGAAGAAACGGCTACTCCTTCGATTGTTTTTACTGACCCTTCTTACAAGCGTCTGGAAGGAGGAAAGACAGAGGTTAGTTTCCCAAAACCAGCGAACATGTGTCCAGCAGTCCCCGTTCTTCCTGAAGAGCTCCCAGCCTGGTTGCCTCAGGTCCTGATTGTTGCTTTTGATGCCAATGGGAATCTAATTTATCGATTTTAGAGTCCTACAGACCATAAATGGTTCTACATCTGTGACTATCCAAATTGTTGTCAAACTGATGAGGATGATGAACCTCACAGGCGTCAAAAATCTCCCCCTCAGAAGAAAAGAAGAAAGTCCTGGATCCTCTCTGGCAACGCTACCAACGTGGTTGTCCAAATGTTGGTCCTCTTGGTGATGACCCTGGAAAGTATCAATTCATTGTTGAGTATGGTAATAGAAAACTCTGTTCATTAGGATGCTGCTCCCCTCAACCCACACCTTGCTATATGATGGGTAGCGGATCGTCCTCCTCTATTAGTAAAAATTTCCCCCAAGCAGCTGACTATGAAGATGCTAACCAGAGAATGCACCGTTGGAAGGCCACTCCTCCAAATACAGTGGACCAGAATGGCCAGAGGCCTAGAAACTCTACTTTTGAAGCCCAGCTGAACTAGCAAGCAGAGAATGCTATAGTTCAGAACCAATATCTTTTGAAAATAGTGTCCTACCAAGAACACACTACTTTGGCCTTGCAAAAACAAGATCTGGATGTCAGATATCTGAAGGAGAAGATTGAAGCTTTGCACAATGAACTTATGCACATAGCCACCACAGTCAAGGACGTTGCGTATGCTTCTACCCTCATCTCAGTTCGTGAAAAGGAAAAGAAGGCATTGGAGGAACAGCTTCGTTGGGTGCAGACTCTTCTTCAGACGTCTCCCAGTCCATTCTTCCCTGAGTTTCCTCCCGTCATTGAAGTTGATTCTTCAATAGCACAACATACCTTTCCGACAGAATTACTCAAGGAGCTATAACGAGACCAGAGATGCATCAAGCAACGAAAAATCTTCATCCTCATCCCAAGATAAGTCAACTTCCTCATCCTCCTCTCAGGAAAGATCTACACTACATCACTCTCCACAGCAAGGTTATCAGCCATATCAGCCATCATCAGCCATACTCTCAACCTACTTTTCAACCAACCTATACTGCCCCATCAAGGCCACCTCCCTTCATCCCATATGTACCTCCAGCTACCAAGCCACACACTACTCAGCCAGCATGTTCCCCATTGATTCCTGAAAAGAACCCAAATGCCTTGAGTCCTTTTCTGAAACAACTCCATTCTACCTCCAAATAAGCAATCTCAGTTCTCCCTATACAAGATCACCATGATTCCAGCTCTATCATGTCTGACTCCTCCATTGAGTCTGATGATCATTTCCCCCTTGCTTTTATAGCCCAACCAAACACTCAGCCAAACCAACAGAACCAACAGGCAGGTACGGGAGTCACCGATCCCATCATCTTGGATGATGAAGACCATGTCGACAAAAACGCTCCCAAGTTAACCTACAGGCTCCGATGCCGGACCAACCTTATCAAAATCAAGACCCCAAGCAATTGTTCACTTTTGATGGAATTCCATTCCATAAGTGGCCTGATAAGATCTCAGAATTCCATGCTTGGTTGACTTCGGAACTGCTTCAAGAGGGAATGACTTCTCTCATGCGGCCATTACAAAGTTTCTGGCAAGAACGCATGGCACCTTATGAGAATGGTACATGTCCCTTAGCCCTTATAGGTAGCTACAATGGGTACAAATAGGTATTGATGAATTTGTATCCCAACTCTATAATGAATTCATAGGTCCGATTGAGAGCAACAGAGTCAAAGCCAAGGAAGAATACTTCCAGATGAAATGCTGCTCTTTCCAAAAATCAGACCTTGAGAAACATTTTACAAGAATGATGGATCGTTTCTACATCCTTGGCGGTCTTGATGATGTAAATATGAAGCAGGTATTCCTAAATTCTTTCCCAGAGCCTCTGGGCAAAGATACAGCAAAGAATTAGCATATCCAAGGTCTCCAACTTCATCAGATCACCCTTGGTAGACTGTACCAGGAAATTCAAACTGCTCTTCAAAGGCTCTGTGATCAACAGCAATTTTTCAAAACATGGGAGAAGACCACAGAAAAGCTAAAGGACACCTGTGACAGTTCATATTTGAAAATTAAATGCAAAGACAAGAACTGTTCTTGTCCCATAAAGAAGCAATCCCATTTTTCCAAGATTCACAGGTGCAAATCAGCTTTTCATAAGCACTCTCATCCGTCCCATAAGCATCCTAAAAGCAAGAAATACCGATATTTCAAGAAGAAGAAATTCTGAGGAAAGACTTCTGATACATGCTATTCTTGTGGGAAAAAAGGTCATTTTGCCAAGAATTACCCTGATAAGAGGAGGAAGACCAACCTCATGCATATGTTGGCCAAGGTTGACACCACTGATGACATGGATGCTGATATAGAGTCAATGTACTCTATAGATGATGAATTCTCCCCAGATCTTTTATTTACATTGGAAGTATAGTTATCGAAGATAGAATCTGGGTCTGAAACGGAGTTCAACGGATTTGAATCCATCTACCCCCTCTTCCACTCTAATCCTTCACCCTCATCTCCACCGTTACCCCTACAGCTACTTCCAGCATCTAAGGTTCTCCTCCCCCTAGCCCTCTTATACATAGTCCCAACAGCATGGGACCGCCCAGTCAAGATTATCGGATATTTTGACACTGGAGCAACCATGACCATTTTAGCACCCCATGTTTTACCCCCTTGCTGTTGGAAGCCTCACAAATAGTACTTCACCATAGCTGACGGCAAGACCTTTTCAGTGGATCTTATTTCCAAAGACCCAATCAAGTTCAAAATATTTCCCACTTTGGTCATTAACCATAGGGTCCTAGGGTCCTCTCTACCTAGTCGTGATGCTCTTATTGGTTTTGACCTTCTCAACAAACTCCCTTCCCTTCAATGGAGTGCCCATGGCCTGACCTATAAAAAGCAAGTTCTCCCCTGGACATTGGTTCTTAATCTTTTTCTAACAATTCCTTTTGCATATATCAAGCAGCAGTTGATCTCTCAGTGTTGTGCAGATTCCCACACTAAATTCCTTACTAAGTGTAAGCATCCTCTCTGGCAAAACCCACAGTTTTTCATCAGGCTCCCCTTCAAGAAGAATGAAGATGCAAATCCAACTAAAGCCAGTCACACGGACATGAATCCATCCCATCTTGCTCTTGCTCGAGAAGAAGTCACACTCCTACAAGCCCAAAGTCTTATTGAACCAACTTCTTCTCCTTGGGCATTGAAGCATTCTATGTTCACAAGAGAGCAGAACAATCTCGGGGCAAACTTCGGCTCGTCATCAATTACCAACCCCTCAATGCATTCCTGGCAGATGATAAATTCCCATTGTCAACAAGAGCGACCCTTATGTTGTAACTTTCTGAGGCTATGGTTTTTAGTAAGTTTGACTTAAAGGCAAGATTTTGGCAGCTTGACATTCACCCTGATGATCGACCCAAAATAGATTTTTGCATCCCTGGATACCATTTCCATTGGCATATCATGCCATTCGGCCTCAAGGTCGCCCCATCTCTCTTCCAGAAGGCAATGATGAAAATCTATGCACCCATCCAAACCCAGGCTCTTATCTATATTGATGACATCCTTCTCTTTTCCAAGACAGAAGAAGAGCACCACCACTTAGTTGCTCAATTTCATGCCATTGCTGTGCAATACGGAATTATGCTCTCGCCCAAGAAGATGGAGATCGGAGTCTAGACAATAGATTTCTTTGGTGTTATAATTAATAAGGGAAAATATGAGCTTCAACCTCATATTGGGAAATCTCTCGTCCAATTCCCTGATGGTCCTCTCACTGTGCATCAGCTTCAGCAATTCTTTGGGATAATAAATTATATGACTGAGTTCATTCTACACCAAACTCAACATACAGGACCTCTGAACAAGCTTCTCAAGAAAAATCCTCCCCCATGGACGGGGGTCCACAGCAAGGCAGTCAAAACTCTAAAGGAAATTGCCCAGCATCTCCCCCCTCTGCAAATTCCTTCTATAAGACTTAGAGTCTTGCAAACAGATGCAAGTGATGAGCAGTGGGCAGCAGTTCTTTTAGAAGAATCAAAGGATGGAACCAAAAAAGTCTACGGATACAGAAGCGCACAGTTCAAACTAGCAGAACAACATTACCATTCTACCTTCAAGGAAATATTGGCTATCAGGCGTGGCATTAAGAAGTTTCAATTTTATCTCATCAGTCACACTTTCCAAGTTGAGATGGATATGTCTTCCTTCCCAAAAATGCTTCAATTCAAGCAAAGGTTCTTCCTGAGCCACAGCTCCTCCGATGGGCAGACTGGTTTTCTCAGTGGTCTTTTAAGGTCAAACACATCAAAGGCAAAGAAAACATTCTCACAGATTTCCTTTCTCAGACAAAAAGGCCGATCAATTCATCCATTCCCATCCTCTGTATGCCACTCTGGCCTTCCTTCTGTTCCCGCAATTCATCTTCTCGGTCCAACCCGAATGACCCAGGCCCATCCGAACCACCACCACCAGACCCCCCCCTTACCTGATATTGTCCATCTTCTGTCCACTCTTTCCCCCGAAATTTACTTAGATATTTTGGGCAGAATCATGGTTGCTTACAGTACCCAAACCTACCAATCTCTCCTTGCAGTCCTTGCTCACAGGTATGGCCTTACCTACGATTGGATGGTCTATCACCCAGATTATCCATACTTAACTCTTTTCACCATCACCCAGTATTATATGTTTGACAAAGAGTTTGTGGTATTTTTCTGGCACCTGTTAGTTGTGCATAAAATCGCCATGTGTTTTTCCATCCCTGCCCTCATCCACTACTTACGCCAAACCTCTTCCAGATATAGGTTGCCATCCTGGCCCAATTCTTATCTACACCTTGCGGTGCCCTCTCATTTTGTGAGGTTCCTCCAACTCTTTGCCCCCATCCCACATTGGATTAATATGCTGAGCTGCTTGCCTCACGATCATCTCTTTGTCACCATCTTTTTCCATCGCCCTGTTGACCACATCCACCCTACCCTCGTTGAACCTCCCATCCTTGATTACCATCTCATAGCCTATAGTCCGTCCTTCTCCATTCTCGGAACTAGTGATGATGACCTCTTTGCCTAAAGAGATGCCAATGACTCGATAGGGGAACGATGGAGACAGTTCATGAGAACCATGTGTACCAAAAATAATTTGGACCCGGCTACCTTGCCTTCTATCCTTCTCAACTCCACTCACATAGCATGGGATGTCAATAATGTTCTACAACACCCACTAATCCATCACATCATGAGGCAACATGTGGAGTATGAAGTCCACCAATACTTCTACTACCGCACTGGTGCTGATTCATCCAACAGTCCAAAGACAGACTAAAGTAGTTCATGTGGTTTTCGTGGCCTGAAAAGTAGTTAAAGCCGTGTTAAAGTTAGTGATCTTAGTTACCGTTGTCGTATTCTGTTTGTTGTGTCATGTATTTGTAGTGACCTGTCATGTTGAATGCTTTGGGGATTTCAATATGTATTAAGTCCGTGGATTTCACGTTGTGATAAGTCCGTGGATTTCAAAGTATGTCAAGTCTATCATTGTATTGCCTATAAATATTTTTTGTTGTAACGTTTGAAGGCATCTTTAGCCAATATTATCAATATAGCCTATTTGGTATCAAAGCTCATGAATAGAAATTGCCTGTCCCTCTATGGTGAGGCAACCTTGTATCTGATTTTAGACTTTTCCATGAGGGACTTACATGTTGCAAATATAAGAATATCCATTTTTTATTGTCCTTGATGTCAGACTATGCCCTAGTATATTGTGTATCATTGTGCTATTTTTTGCTCTTATCTTTTGCCCCACTGACAGGAAGATCTTTTACTCTTGTCCTTTCAAGAGCACTATGGCAATCTTATCACTATATCTTTCGTTGATCGTGAGAGAGATGTTTCAAATTAATGAAAGAGGGACATGTAGATGGACAAAGAAATGAAAAGGACTGGACTTTGTGTTTGAGATAAGCTTCTTGTATAAACCAGGATGTGACAAGGCAAACGTATTTCAAGGAAGAGGGATTACAAAAGAGAATGATTTTTTTGAAAAAAAAATGGATGAAGATCGAGCTCAGCAAAAGTATATGCCAAACTGCCTCCGTACCCTGGAGAGGGATCAGGTCAAACGTAGTTCAGTGGAAAGAGACATGGCTTTAGTGTCAAAGCATTGATGATTAAGCTCTATCATAGTCGGGTGAGCCCGAAACTATCGTCAGAAAAAATCTCGTCATCATATAATCTAGGAGGACTTCTCTAGGTTATAATGGGGCTTAGGACTTAGCTCCAAAGGAAATATAAAAGGCTCAAAATTTGCCCCAAGATTTAATTGAGAATTTGACAACTCATGGTTCAACCACTCTTTGTTTCTTTCCTTTAGGTTCTGTTTGTAAGAGACTCTTCTTTCCTGCTCTCGTTTGAACATTGCGTCCCTTAGGCACATGTAAGAGCCTTCATAATTAAGTTCCATCATAGCCAGGTGAGCTCAAAGCTATTAGAGGAAAACCTCACCGCATCTGGCCTAGGAGGACTTCATAAGGTTGCAACGGGGCTTAGGACTTGACTCCAAAGGAAGGGTAAAAGGCTCAAAGTATGCTCCCATGGTCTAACTGAGAACCAAACTCCCTTTTTTATTCTATAAGAATCCTCTTTCTTGCCCCTATTCGGGATATGGAACTCTTTTCCATGAATTGCAACTTTTTTTTTGTTTTTTGTTGCTGCTTGGGTTATTGACTCTCTTCATTTTTCTTTGCCCTTTTTTGAGCTATTGAATTCTTTTGCCACTTTGCCCCCCTTTTTCTTTTCTGAGCAATTGACTCTCCTAATTTTTTGTTTGCCCCTGTGGCAAAAATGGGCTTTGGTATAATGTATTAATCAGACCCTGGGAGATGATAGGATTAAGTGTTTGAAGGACAATGGGATGGCAGGGTATGGGTGAGCCATATAAGTTTTCCAAATAATAGACTAAGGCTTAAAAGGTTAACTAGAGGATTTTAACGTCTCAGGACTTCTTTGGATAACTAGCGGACAAGGATGGCCTCCCTTAATAGGTTTGATGAAGTAAAGTCTCCTCTTAAGCTCCAAGCTCATTTGAACGGGATTAGATGTATGGAAAGCTCAAGATCTTTTATTATCAAGGCTCAACAACGTGTCAATGATTTTCTTTCCTTTCTTCTCTTTTCTATGAAAATGCTCTATCTTCTTGTCATCATCAAATCCTGGGGAAATGATAGGTAATGATGGATTGAAGGTAATGGGGATGGCAGGCTATGGGTGGGTCATACAAGTTTTCCAACGAATAGGCTAAGGCTGGATGTGGGTGAGCAAAGGATTATGATGACTGGGATTTAGTTTTGGTAAAGACTAGTGACCAAAAAAAAATGACCTCCCTTTTTGGATCACATGTGACAAAACCTCTTTCTAGGTTTCAGGTTCTTTTGAAGGGGATCAGACGAATGGAAAGCTTAAGAAACTTCCATCATCAATGCTACGACACACAAGCCTATATTATTTGAAATGAAAGATAACGAGACAAGGATTTGGAAAGTAAGCACATTTTATTGATTTTGATGATGAACAACTTTTATATGACTCTAAAAGATAAAACTGTAAGAGAAACAAAAAGGCATATGAAGTTTAACCCATTGAATGAGTAACTCAAAGAAATGAAAGCAAACTCGACATCTTCTCTCATGATCATGACATTACTTTGTTATCGCTAAAACTACCCCAGAGGAATCTTGATCTTCTTCTGATCGAGAGGGTTCTCTATTTCGTTCAGGAGTTGGAAACACTCGTCAGTAGAATGTCCCACTTGCATATGGAATGCGCAAAATAATTCCTGCTTGTACCATATTTGCCTATTTTTTTGGGGTGGATTTTGTTCAGGCATATGGATCAAACCTGCCTTGTACAATATGGTGAAAGCTTCTCCTAGAGAAATCCCTAAGTCAGTATATTGCCTTTTTGGGTAGCGAGGATAAGGACTTTTTCTTTTTCTAGCAAGGGGTAGTACTAATATTGGCGCAGGGGAAATAGCGACCTTTGTCCTAGGCGAGGGGATCTGAACCTTCTTGTCATTTATAAGGATCTATTATTCCCTTTGAAGATCTTCATAATTGTTAATGGAATGCCCCCGCTTGCATGTGAAATGCACAATATAACTCTGATTTGTACCATTTCAGAGTAGGGATTGGAATGTCCTTAGGAAGAGTTGGCATCATTAACCCTTGATTGAGTAGGTCTCCGAACAGTACACTGAGCAACATTAGGAATCATATTGAGTTGCTTAGACCGGATCTCAAATTTCTTAGCATCCAGAAGATCTTGTACTGACTACTTCAAATAGATACAGTTATTTGTTGCATGACCCCACTGGGAGTGGCAGTAGCAGTACGAGCTTTGGTCATTCCATTCTAGGCCCGAAAGTGTCATGGGTTTTGCTTTGGTTATCAAACCGGCTTCCAAAAATTTGGTGAAAACTTTCTCCAAGGGTATCCCCAAATTTGTGGATTATCCCCTCACGACTATATGACAAAACTTGCTCTGGAATATGGGGTGCTATCAAAGATTCAAAAGGTTGCCATGGTTATGAGCTTCTTGGTTTGCTCTGTTGTGTAGGCCACCCAGGGGATGTTATTACCTCAGAAAGGAGGATCTCTCCTATTTCTGGGTCATCTCCCCCAACCTTTTCTTGGGAGAATTGAATTTGTTAGATCCAAACATAGCATATCGGGCTAAACTGATTCTGCAAGTTCATGAATGATGGGGTGAAGAAATACCGGACAGACCCACACTAAATTGATAAAGACCTACACTTTTGCATTTCTTCATTTGTTGCTTATGGGGATAACTTGCCCCCTTTAACCCTTCAAAAGACCACTCATTGGGTAGCTGAGTTTCTGGAGAAAGTTCTTCTTCGACACCTTTTTCTTTTGTATCCAAGAGAGTATGCTTAGGATTCTCCAGTTTTGATGTTTTCTCTGCCTCAATTTCAGGTGCTTCCAAAGCATGACCAAAGTTTGTCATCCTATCATGATCTTCTTTCAAAGTTAGGTTAGGGAAAATAGTCCCAAGAGTATGATGATGACTTGGATATGGTAATTGCGCTGACTCTGCCCAATCCATCAGTTTCTACACCATACTAGTCAAGTTGGACAACATCTACTCCATATTGGCTACTCGATCTTCCAATGACACCAAAACAATGAGAGGAGGGCTTCCACTAGAACTCATGCTTAATATTCAATCTCAGTATACTCTGTTAAAGAGAGGAGTGAAAGGACGCGAGTTAGGAATGGATGTTGGTGAGGCCTCTGGACTACTGGTTGATGGAAAATATCCTAAGACCAGAATGATGCCGAATCAAAATTCAAATTATGCATTGAATCCAAAGATGGTTAGAATAGAGATCCCTTTGTCCCAAGTTTGGCCCCAATAAAGTTCGTGTATATGTTTAAGATTCTTCAGAGATTGAAGCCAAACTCAAGTATGGACAATGTGTTCCTTAACCAAAACAAATTGTGAAATGCAAATGATGTAGAATCAGGGTCTTATGCATTTACCTAAATCATACAAAATATAAAATACAAATGATGTAAAAATCAGAGTTTTATGCATTTAATTGGATCATGAAATGTGTGCATGAGAAAATCGTGTGGAATAGGTACACATGGAAAGCTAGTGCAGATTAGGCTTTCGAGATTAACCCAAAGCAAGAGGGATGTTCTCGTATGAAATAGGGTCTAGAATGATAACCCAAAACATGGAAGATGTTCACACAGAAGACTCGCATGGAAGAGGGTTTTAGATGATTACCCAGAACATGAAAGATATTCACACGAATTACTCATGTGCAATAGGATTTTGAAATGATAACCCAAAACATGGAGGATATGTACAAGGAAGATTTGTATGGAATAGGGTTCTAAAAGATGATAATCCAAATTATGGAAGATGTATATATGTGTGGATTAGGATTTTGAAATGGTAACCCAAAGCATAACTTATGGACCACGAAAGAGGACTTATGAAATGGACACGACTAGACAGGATCTCAACACCTATGGATGACAAAAGGGAAGAAATAAGGACACTCAGGGTGACAATAAGTTTAATGGACAGAGTTTTAAACTAGGTTTTTATGGCTTACATAGTTACTTTAGATGAAGATAATTATTTTACATGGCTTTGAATTTGGTAAGGATGGAAGCCTAAACTAAATTCCCTATATGACCAAACTAAAGACACACCAAGCAAAGTCAGCTCAATTAGGAGTAATTCCAACTTTGTAACAAATTGGAGTATGATAAAAGTTGAAAAGATTCCTAATTGATGATCTCAAATATGGCGGTCTAAATTAGAAGATCCTCATAGCTGGTATTATACGAACCTGATGCTTCAGGGACTTATATAATAAATACAACCAGGGTCTCCCCCTAGCATCAAAATACAAACATGTGATCCTCCATTGGTCAAAAATATGCATACCACTTTTAATTGACTACGTAGGCATCGCCTCTATCATAGCCACCTTATGATGGTTATATCGGCATCACCGCACTTTGTCAATCGTATGGTAAAAAAAATATTGACCAACAGGGAACACAATATTCGCACTTCTATGAAAAGGGTGGAACCTTGAAGTTCTGTTAGCATCCGAAGAACCATGGTAGGGTAATATCAGCTGTTGTAGGAGTTCCAATTTGAACCTCAAACAATTGTTACAATTAGCTGTGTTGTTCCTAGGTTTCCAAGCTATGTCCCGACAAGGTATATGCTCGAAGTATGCAAGGCTGAAAAAATGGTTCTCCTTGACAAGGATCATCGGCATACCGGTTACAATTGTGTCCCGAGTACGGTGGTGTTTCCTCTTTATGTACCACTTTAGGGAACAACTTGATCAAATCAATTGAAATGTCTACCATAATGCCTTTCGGGACACCTAAATGTATGTCCCAAAGATCATTAGGTAGTTCTTCAATTAATTGGATAAGTTGAAAACTAAAGTAGGTACGGTATCAAGGTTTGTGATGCCACTGGGGGTGGCCCAAATCTGCATGAGGGACCCTTACAGTGACACTATGGGGGTATACAAGCAGACCGTGCAGTGTACGTGTGTGAAATAAGTGTATACAATATGAAAGATAAATTAACATAGCAAAGTCCTAACAGAGAATTGTTTTGTAACATAAAAGGGTCTAATCGGGAGTCTGACAATCCCTAGTGAAGTCGTCACAATAGAGACAACACATCGTCCCTCAAGTCCTTTGATAGATGGACTGGGATCATACCACATGGTCATATGCGGTGTGAAAGGGGTTTCCTATGAGATGGGCCACTTTGCTGCCACAAGAGGGCCCATTAAGCCAAATATGAAAAAGTCGTCACCTAGGTTAGACGGCCTAAGGCCCAAAGAATGTCTCTCTTCTTTTAGAGGAGAGAAAACTAATGATTCCAGAGCGGATAAGGCAGTTGGATCATTCCCAGAACTCTAGGTGGGTGTCAAATTACAGGTTGGGAAGGTATTAGGCACCCAACCTATCCGATAGAAAGAAGGTCTCCCTGTTATTGCTAGACCCTAAACAATTCTCTAAAAGGCACTTTTCTTAGGCTAGGTATATTCTATGGTATGTGTTGTCTTAGATCAAATTGTTATGTTCTTCTATCTCATTTGAAGGCAATAAATTAAGGACAATGACAAATCATAATCAAGATCATAAAAATAGCTAAAGGGATGATACATCAAGATTGCAACTTATAATTATAAAAGACAAGAATTATAAAATAAAGGCTATTATGGCAGGGGATGGTGGATTAATTAAACACCCATTTAACCATCTCTGAATGGCTAATCGAAGGGCATTGGTGCCCGAGATTGTACACTCACCTCCCAATATGATCCTATATACTAGATTATCACGTATTATCGCTTATGGTCTTAATTTGGAATGCTATAACTCCCCACACTCGTACTTTAACTTATTTTGGGTTGAATAGGCCGAATGCAATCAA
This sequence comes from Telopea speciosissima, assembly GCF_018873765.1. Classification (NCBI taxonomy): domain Eukaryota; kingdom Viridiplantae; phylum Streptophyta; class Magnoliopsida; order Proteales; family Proteaceae; genus Telopea; species Telopea speciosissima. The sequence continues at coordinate 36,917 of NW_025317350.1, read as the reverse complement.
AAGGGACTCAAAGTGAAAACAAAATACAAAAAGATTAAAAAGAGAAAACCGATTTGTATTGACAAATTGGGAATGTACGGCTCTAGGGGAGTCCGGATATTGGACTGGCCAATATAGGACGATTCAGATACCAAAAAATGACTCAACTTTTATTATAATGCAGCCCAATACACAAACCAACTCCAAATGAGATGACATGCTTCAAAGGGAATGCTTTTAGAAAAAAAACTCGATTGGGTTCGAACTTGAACCCAATCACTTGGTTGACTTTTTCGAAAGCCTAAAAGTTTGAAAAGGACTCGGATGATTTGTTGATGACGGGCTTGATTGAAGCCCATATGCATGATTTAAGGATCTGGTGTCCCAAGGTCTTATGAGCTTGACTCGGGATGCAATCGATTAAAAGAGCGATTTCCTAGGGCCGATTGATGTATGCCAAATGACTTGGGTCAAAGATCATGATGGATCTAAGCCGCTTGTCAATGGCAATAAGAAAAATCATTTTTGAAATCAAAGAAAAAATGATTTATAAAATAAAATATAAAAGAAAAGACAAAAGAAGAAAAAATTAAAACAAAGTTTTTCTTTTAAAATGGGATGAACTAGGCCTAAGCTAAAAAAGACTGTATCAAGGGGGGTAGTCCCTCGATGAATTAAAATGGGCCTGATTAGGCCTCAACTAGACAAGCCAAAATGATTTAGGGGTTGGTCCCCTTTATGGACAAATGGGCCTGACTGGGCCTTTGTTTGGATGAAAGTGATTCTTCTTCAAGATTGATTCGAAAACGATTTATAGCACAAGTCAATTAATACCGGTAGTCACTTAAGTCAATCCAGTAGCACAAGTAGCAAAGGTAGCAAGGGTAGCAGGTCCATCAGTCGATGATCCGGATCCAGTCGATGAAGCAATGGATTCGATTGATGATCCGCTTGATCAAGTCATAGGTTTTGCAATTTGTCAAGCTCTCGACCATATTTTTTTACTAAGCAGAATTCTGTTGAATAAGCGGATGTTGCATCACTAACAGCATAAGTAGATAGAGGTCCTAAAAATTGAACAAATCTGATTTATGGGATTAGGCTTGCAATGGACTGCTATGGATTTCCTAAATGGGCTTGGCTAGGTCTTTGATGATTCGCAATGTATCCCATTAAACTCTGAAATGGGCTAGGGGCCTAAACAATGAGACTTAAGATTGGTATGCCCAAAAGATCCTGGAATGGGCTTGAGGTAAAAAAAATTCATAAGATTGAGGCAATCATCTAAAATCAGTCATATGGGCCCATTTGGTTCTGAAATAGGTTTAAGACCCGAACAATGAGGTTATAATATTGGAGCAGCCATTTACCCAAATTTTGTATAAGCCCGCTAGATCCTGGAATGGGCTTGAGGCCCAAAAATGCAAAGAAAACCAAGAGGGCTGTGTCTGATGGGCATGTATGCCCGTATTTAGGCCCAAAAAGTCACTAGGTGGGCCGAGCTAAGATTGAGACTTTCATTTTTTGTCATGGGCCATAATGCGAATAAATCTCGCCTTATTTCATATGGGTTTGTAATTCCGAACGGGATAGCCTCAAAGTTCTGTATGATTAGGATTGATCTAAGTATACAAAACAAATGAAATAGATTGTTACCCATCTAAGATAGGGTCAAAACCCATCCCAAGACATTGTGTCCTAGATGGATCCATGAAAAATACTGAATAGGTCATGCATCTGATTGTTTGGCTTTGTAATTAACCGTTATGATGAATAAAAAAAATGGTGGGAATGCATCAACAAAGAAGAATATGAAATCATGAACAATGTCAGATACAAGCAATTGATCCATACTTTGATTAAGAAGGGATGGGTTTTAGCAAACAACATGATATAAGTCCATTATATTTGGAGAATACAAAGACATGATTTCGAGTCTAGAAATGGAATCAAGATGTAACGGAACTAGAAATCAATTCATGTTCAAAACAAAATGTAAGCCAAAGGATTCAGACTCATCAATAGAGATTGGATCCAAAATCAGTCACCGAGGGTACTCATGAAAGAAATTAGAGATAGGCAATCTTGAATCTAAGATTAAACACAGAGATTAGACACAATGCAAATTACAAGGAGAGAAAATAATTATTCAGAGATACTGAGAATAGTGCATTCTTGCATCTAAAATTGTACACGGGGATTGATCACAAAAGCAACCACAATGGAAGTCATTGAGACATATATTCCATCTCAGATTTAAAATTAGTCACAGAGAAAGAGAAAAAAATATAGAGATTAGATTCAAAAGGTCGATCAAGAAAATGTGAAATAGAGATTACATAAATCTCACATTTATCTCAGGCTTAGGTGATCAATCAAGAATGCAAATAAGAAATGATCAACAAAAACCATTCGGTCATCTTAGGTCTAAAAGGTTGGTCAAGAAAGAAAGAGAAATAAAGATCACTGGTTCGTTTCAGACATAAAAGAACTACCAAATCAAAGGTTGGATTCAAGATACATGGAAGAAAAAGGCCTCAAATATTCATATTTGAAATCCAAAATTAAGTGTGCAGGACAAAAGATGAATAGAAACTACAAGAACTTTCAGACCAACCATGATTCAACAAGAATTTAAACCTTAGATGAAATCCATACCTGAAACTGCGGAAACACGATTGACTCTAATGCTTGCTCTTCTTGATTCCAGCGCAACAACACACGATCGATTCAAGTGCAAGGGGATAGGGTTTATTCTTATAGACCAAAAACTAAATAAAATTACAGATCAAAAGAGAAAAAGATTGAGAGTGGATCAGACACATAAAAATCCAAAAAATATAGGAGCAATGCCAATGATCCAGGTTGCTCCAGCGTCTGATGTCGACGATTCAGGTCGCTCTGATCATCCAGTGCTGCCTCCGTCACTTCCGTTCTTCAATTCCCAAGATCTCTCCCTAATCTTCTATCTAGTTTCACTCTTTCTCTCTCTGATTCCTCAAATTTCTCTCACTCTCAAACCCTAATCAATCCCATTTTTTTTTTCTTCTTCCCCTCGCTTCTCCTCTCTTTGTTTTCCCTCCCCTCTGAAAACGATGAAAAACTAAAAGAAACCCCCCTTTCTTTATGACTTTTCGTTTTCTTTTTATATTTTTTTTCCCTCTTTTTTTGGTTTGGTTTTTCTTTGTTTTGTCTTTATGTTTTAACCAGATTACCCTTAAGATTAAAAAAAAAAACCTTTTATTTTGTTCTATTTTCTTTTTTGGTTTGTTTTTTTTTTTTCGTGTTTTGTCTGGGTTACCCTTAGGGTAAAATCCTCTTTTCTATCTTGTGAATTCACCTAGAGGGGGGTGAATAGGTGAAGGTAGTAAAATTAAAAATTATGCAAAAATAACCAAATAAAGACAAGCAATAAATCAAAGAGTGACACAAGAGATTTATAGTGGTTCGGCCAACACTTGTCTATGTCCACTCCTCTCACCTTAGAGAGAATTTCATTAAATCGAATTTTGAGTAAGAGCAAAAGGACTCGTACAAATCTTGAAAGAGCAAAATGATTCAAAAACAACTAATCTTGATTTAATGAACAAGAGGACTCAACCTACTTATATAAAGTAAAAGTGATACTAAAGGGTTTAGAGTTACCTCAAACCTTAGTAATGCTTTGCTACCTTTCAAACTTATGAAGCTTTAATGCAAGTTGAGTGAAGGAAGCTAAGTGAGAGTGAATGCCTTGAATTGGTGCTTGAATTCTCACTTGAGAGTGACTTATTTTTGGAGGCTCTTGATTGTGATTAGTAGTGGTGTTTAGAGCATTAAACAAGTGGGTATTTATAGGCTAGATGGCTTAAATTAATTAGGAATCTAAATTACGATCGGATTTCAAAAGCCATATATAATCCGGTATGCTGGATTCCAATCCGGTATGCCGGATTTTCTAATTTTCATATTGAACAAGGGAAAAATGGTCAAATTATAACAGTAACAAATTGATTCGGTATGCTGGATAGCTATCCGGTATGCCGGATCAGTGTAAAACACAGACCAAAATGGATCCGGTATGTTGGATCATTATCCAGCGTACTCCGGAGGGTTACTGTGACCATTTTCCTGAGATTCCCATTGATCCGGTATGCCAGATTGGGAACCGGTATGCCGGATTGAGAAATTTCAGTAGAAATAGTCCAATTCCATTAAGGGGTTGGTTCGGAGGGTTCCAAAACTACTTAGTCACATGTCTAAGGGGTTGAATCACCTCCTAAGGACATTCTAAATGGATGTATGCGTGCATGTGTGCATTACATCAATTGTGACTTCATCATTACAACCACTTGATTACAAAGTCTTCAAATTTGTCTTCAATCTTCAATATGCTCTTTGGTTAATCATAGCCTTTTGACTTCAGTGTGTGACTCTTTGATTTTCATGTCTTTGCATACGCTCTTATGTACGCTCTCCCTCACTTGGTGCTACGCTCTCATCTAAATATCTTACACAAATGTTAGTCCAAGAGAGGCTTTATTTGTTATCATCAAAACATGACTTGGAGTGTATAAGGAGTTTTCCTCAACATAACTCTCTCCTTTCAATGAAAATCAAAAGGATAGAAATGCCCTCCTTTCCTAACTAACTAAAAAAGGATCCCCATTGGGTTATGGGATCAAAAGGCTAGTTTGGAGCTTAAACTGGTCTGGGTTTGGACTTAATTGTTTTATTTTTTATTCCATAGATTGGTTTAGCCAATGTGTATTTTTTATTCTAGGATTAGTTCAGGGGTACCTGACTAGATTAAAAAATGACCAGAATGCCCCTGGGTATTCTATGATTTTTGAAAAACCCTAAGGGCAAAATTGAGGTGTCTACACTACCATGACTCTGATACCATGTTAGAATGTGTAAAACTCTGAGTATTTCATTCATTGTAGTATGGGATATATATACAAGAGTTGAATACAAGAGATAATAAATAACTCTATACAAAAGTCAAAGTCGGTGCCTAACATGTACAGCCATATACACTAATATTATTTAGTTAGTTCTACCATATACATTAACAATTTGGATTCTGAATGAATTAATTTTGTAATTTTTAATATCAGTGCGTAGATTTTAATAGAATCTGGACATTAAGATTGTGGTTTACAAAATACTATAGAAGGTATTTATTTCGGAGTTGGGATTTTTAGGAGATTTTGGTTAAGGGATATGGTAATTACTTGTAAACTTTGGTGATCGTACGAGATATGTTAAGTGGGTGAAATCCTAGATTTTTCAGGGCTGTTATTTATGTACCTATCGGTAGAATTTTGACGATACTATATTGGATGAATTTTAAGGGAAAATGGGTATTTAATTGATGAGGAACTAGGACAGAAATAGTATTAAGGTTAGATATATGTTTGCATATATAGGCAGAAATTGATTGGTGTTGATGTCAATGAAATTGTTGTTTTAAGCGACATCGAGGTGAGTGGAACATATTATAACTATTGTTTTGATTTAGTCGCATTGTCTTGATGTTGTATGCACACTTGATGTTATAAATCTATGAAAATTTTTATGAAATGAAATTGAAAGCGATGACCATGAAAATTAATTGTACATATGCTCGTGCTTTTTGTAATTTATAGTTTTATGCATGAAATCAAATGATATGATCATGGAATTGAATAGAATTAAATGTAGGGAAACATGATGAATGGACTAAAATTAAAAATAGAAAAAAGGGTTCAAACAGTAACCCAATTGATTGTCACCCTTTGTCAGTAGGGGGATAGGTGTTGGCGGGAATATTATGTTCTTGTCTTACTAACTCATTGATCACGAGTATTGTCCAATGCTCCGGTGACCAGGATAATACATTACATGTCTGGGACGTGAGGGACCTTGGTGATGCCAGCTAAGATGCCCTGGTGTGCCTATCAGCTATTAAGATGACCCCCGCTGTTATGGGAATGCCCAATGGTGCCAGCTGGAGAGCCTGGTGCTCCGGTGATATGGACTATATAAATGGTGTAAATGGTGGTTGTTGATCATGACGTGTTCCCACTCGATGTGCCTTAGCAGATCAATTATTGACTTAGACTTCTAATTTCAAATAGACCATGTAATATTTACTTTTAATCTTTGAGATGGCATGCTTGAATTTTGAGATTCATTCTATCATTTAAGTTAGGGAAAAAGATCTCTACTTGGTGGTGTTTCCTACACCCCTCTCACAGGGCACCGTGAGATGACGCCTCTGCCTCAGGATAGATACCCAGGCATGCTCACCCATTGGCCTAGACGCATGTGTAGAGACCATGCATCTGAGTAGAGATCTCTTGCCCTTTAAATTATTTAGGATAAATTACAAATCACCCCCTGGTTTTTGAAAAAACTCAAATTACCCCCTCTATAGTAACGGTGTTAGTCTGTTGTTAGTTACTAGTGTGAAAGGACTATTTTACCCTTATACTAAAACATTAAAATTAAATTTACAATACTACCCTTCCTTCATCTTCAACCTAAAATACCCCACCCCTTCCTTGCAACTCCATTGGAATTTCGGAAGAAAGAATGGTCTAATGTAATCCAACTCAATAAGGAGGAGCATAACTATAATTAACAGAAGCTTAGGTATTTAAGAAGTCTTCTTCATCCTCACAATGGAAGCAAGGACTAGCGGTAACTCCAACTTAGAAACAACGATCGAGCTCTCTTTCCTTGAGCCCAAATCCAAGGACACTGCAAGAATAAAGTTCATTATCAACCAACTCCTCAATCTCAACCCACAGAAGTTCCAAACCTAATAAATTATTCTGCTAATAGTTTGCTAAAACCAGAAGAAGCGGCAGACAAGAAATCAATCCAAGTTGCAAGTTTTCGATCTAACAACAGAGGATGACTTAGGGGATGAAGAGTTAGGTTTTGCCGGTCATGAATTAAAATCCCAAATCAATGATCAGAGATGGAGGGTTCGAACATACTCTTCTCATCATCAGTCACACCTAATGACGGCCCATTTGAAATCTCATCGCTATCGCTATACCACTCAAACTCTGACATCGTAGAAGGGATTATACCAAACAAATTCCTCAAGTCTTCTTCCCTCTTTCTTTATCTTCACCCCTGCAATGAATCAATGGTAGTAACCCATGATTTTTGTTATAAGAACAACTATGCTCTACTGTGGTGGACTATGAAAGATTGAATTAAACAATAATAATGATGATGATGATTTAAAGAACTAAGAAAGCAGAAATTAATGAAGACCACTTGAATTTTGGAAGTTCATTGGTTTGATGTATTAATAGATTTGGTGAGCTAACTTGAGCGATTTCGTCACAACTTCTCTCTTTACCCCAAGAAGGAAAAACAATCAAGCATTAAATAGGAATAGCTGAAAAAGTGAAAGCAGGAAGGAATACAGATGAACAATATTTGAAGTGGGAAGAACAAAACGAACAATATGGGAGCTCCAATTTCATGGAGAAAGGGGAACCACTGTCGGTCTCAAATAGGGTTCCAAGGATTGGTTGTGGAGGATTGAAGTCGAAATTGCTAGAATTAAACTGAAGCGATAGCGATAAGGGAAACTGCGGACTTTGGCCAAACAGAGGAGAAGGAGAATTTGAATAAGGAGAAGTTGCGGAGAAGGGGAGAGAGAATCCTTCGCTAATGTTGTCTAGAAACACTTGAATCTGTAAAATGTAGTAGGGAGAAAAGGGGCAGGATGGTGGGCTAGGAAAGGAATGGTCGTCACTCGTCGGGCATGCAACTCCTTGTAATTTCTACTCTTTACTCTCTTTCTTCTCTCTGGTGAGGTTCAGCTTGAGATTGAGTTGCAGGTGAGGAAAAGAGTGGTGTGTGAGGAAGAAGATAGAATTTGGGATTTTTAATTACAAGGGTAAAATCATAAATCAACACTGGTCAAGGGTAGTTTAGGAATTTAAATTTATTTAACTAGGTGACATCATCATTTAACACCATAAAACTAACGTCAGGGACTAATTTGGCATTTTGGGGTCTAAACCAGGGGGTGATTTGAGTTTCGATTGAAAACCAGGGGTGATCTGTAGTTTACCCAATTATTTATCATCTTATCATGCATATAGTCTTGTTTTAGGTTATGATTCTGTATACCTTACTGGACCGTTTGCTCATTCCATTATCTACTTTATTTTTCTCATATCACGTCCGTTGTCATTGTGGTGATTGCATGCCCAGTGCGGATAGGACCTAAGCACACTTCTAGGGACACTTTTTGGCATTTGATATGTTGTGTATATATTGTAAATATGGATGGCTGTAATTAAATGAATGTAATAACTTTAAGTAGCTATCCCTTATGTAAGTAGATGCCACCAGAGGTGCTTTTTAATACGAATTCAATTTTGAGCTTGTGATTATAAATGGATCCTGACTCCTCCCCCTAATAGACTTCTATTTCGATGTTATCAAGACCGACACTTGGGTTAGTTTGGTAGTATGTACATGATCATTTTGATCATCACTCATGAGGATTGTACCTATTACCCTTTTCTCGAGTTTGGGTTGTGACAAGATTAGAGGCCGCAACTTAGCGAAAATAACATCACCAAAGCAATTACCTTGCAAAGCCCTAGAACCCTTGCCTTTACCCCCACTATGGCTCACACCTTGCAAAACCCTCATTACCTGAGAACAACTCGAGAAATTGTCCATTGACTTTAGGGAGCTATGCACACTCCATTTATGGGATTCCCACCTAGAGATTTGATCTTGAAGAGTTAGAGAAACTTCCAAGTTGTTGAACATTTCACCCAATATTAGCATGAACCCCAACATCGGATTGACTATCATAGGAACGAGAGTCACACTAGAAAGAAGAAGGCAATGATCGAGCCCAATGATAACCTTGGCTATTGGACGAAGAGAGGAAAACAAAGCAATAACTTTGGCCTTGCATGGACTATTATAGAAAAATCTCTTTTTAGTCAATCTAAGCACACACAAAAAAAAAAAAAAAAAAAAAAATACCAGAAACCCAACATCCCACAAAACCGCCAGAAAAGAGCATCACGGATCCAAACAACTACAGAAAAAGAAAAACATAGTAGGAAGAGAAAAACATAAATCAAACGGAAATAAGAGAGAGAAAAGAGACCCTAAAAACCTCCCTTTCTTTCTCGCAGGTTCTTGGATCCAGATCCTCTCCAACTACTTGGGCATCCAACTCCTCTCTAACCACCCATCCAACAGCTGGGAGGACTAAGACACACATCCCAACACCTATCAACACTTGGGGATGCGTATCCGAGTCCTCACTACCGTTGAATGGATGGTTGGAGTTGGAGAGGATCTTTTTCATAGTCTCCCTATTGTGTGTTGGTTTTTTTTCTTCAATCGGCTCTCTGTCACATGACGGTAGATAAATAGGTTTTCAGTTTTTTTTTTCATTCAACGACTGAGATTAATCTGATATAAGATCAACGGTTCACAACAATCCGGATGTGAAAGTCGCAACATGCTGGTGTTGCTACCCCCTGAACACCAAAACCAAAACAAAACCAAAGGACAACTACACCACCACCACTAGGATCTGGCTCCTGTCCAGTTGTGGCGGGAGCTGGACCGTCCAGCACCACCCGAAGATCTTTCCACTTGGCCAGCTATACATCCAACGGTCTAAAATTTTAAATTCTCGTTTTAACCCATCTTCCTCTCTCACCCTCTCCTTTGACGAAACTTGACCCGACTTCCCCCATATTCCATCTTCCTCTCCTCAAAACTCTCGTTTCTCTTTCTCTTCCCCCTTTTTGCAAATCTCCTCCTCCACTTCTCCTATCCTCTCCTTTTCTATAAATAAAAATAAATAAATAAATTAAAAAAAAAAAAAAAAAAAAAAAACCTAAAACTCCTTCTCCTCAAAACAAAGAAAAATTTTAGGGTAAATTATAGATCACCCTCTGGTTTTCAATCGAAACTCAGATCACCCCTTAGTTTTTGAAAAAACTCAAATGTCCCCCTCAACAGTAACAGTGTTAATTTGCTGTTAGTTATTGGTGTGGAAGGACTATTTTACTCTTATATTAAAATAGTAGAATTAAATTTACAATACTATCCTTCCTTCATCTTCAACATTGATCAAGGGTAATTTAGGGATTTAAATTTATTTAAGTGGTTGACATCATCACTTAATAGCATAAAACTAACATTAAGAACTAATTTGTCATTTTGGGGTCTAAATTAGGGGGTGATTTAAGTTTTTCAAAAAATCAGGAGGTGATTTGTAATTTACCCAAAATTTTAAGATAGGGACAGATCTGAGCTTAACGATCCAGATCCGGATTCCTGGACAGGGATTTCAGATCTGGTATCCACATAGGAACGGATGGAGACAGATCTGGACCCTCCTGCGTGTGTGGGACAGGAGCCAGATCCCCACCACTGGAGTCTGTGCGAGTCTCCCAAAGCAGAACTACTCTTCGTTTCAACTTTGAAGTCTAGGGTTTAATGTTTCAAGTGAGACTTCAACGGAGAAAGAGGAGGATCAGCTCAAGGACGCTTAGCTTTAAGGTTTCACATTCTACCTTTTTCAGATTTCACATTTCAATTTCTCTTCTTTTAAAGGTTGTCATCTTCAAAAATAGAATTTGAATGTTTATTACTCTGAAACTTAATGAGAAACTGATGAAACAGAGACATTGACTATGACTGTGAATTATGAGGCACCAGCGGCATCAGTTAATTGGGACATGCTATTTCGTCTCCAAACGCCGATTCGCCACCAAATACAGCGGCCGAGTGGTTGGCGAAGCCCAAAATGGCCGTGCAGTCGCCGTCAAAGTTGAAGCCCCCGAAGACCTTCTCAAAGATGTCAGGGGCTACGCTCTACCACGCCATTATCTCATCTGTAAAGTATCCAGAATCCTTCAGTCTCCAGCCTCCTCTGACCCCTTCTTCGAACTCTCCGAGTATCTGAACACTTTAGCCCTAACCATAACCACCTCAGAAGCCAGTGAAATCCTCAAAGCCCTCAAATCCCCTCGCAAAGCCCTCGAATTCTTCCGCTTCTGTTCCTCATCAATCCCCGGTTTTAGACATGATTGCTTCACCTACAATCGACTTCTTACCATTTTGGCCAAGTCGTCTGCGCCCGATTCTATCCAACTTGTTCGTGGGATTGTCGATGAGATGGAGCAATTGGGTATGAGAGGTAGCAGTTCCACTGTCAATATCTTGATTGGGATCTTTGGGAGCAGCATAGAATGGGCTATGGAGCTGGAGAAGTGTTTGGGTTTTGTCAAGAAATGGGACCTCAGTTTCAATTCTTATACTTATAAGTGTCTTCTTCAAGCCTATCTAAGGTTCAATGATTCCTCCAGAGCGTTTGAGGTTTACACAGAGATTAGGAGGCGTGGATATAAACTTGATATCTTTGCATATAATATGTTGTTGGATGCTCTGGCCAAAGATGAAAAGGTTCAATTATTCTTTTTGTTCCCTTTCTTGTTTACTGTTAAACTATCATTCGCTTTCTGCGTATGCACATTTTGACATTTCCTTCATTCAGGAAGACCTCATATCAGTGTTCCAAGTACAGAAAATATGAGCCCCTATGATGAATGTGTAGCAGCTAGAAGAGCACAAATTCGAGTTTCATTCTCATACTCATCAATATATTCCATATCAATTCCATACCAGCTGATTAGCAACAAATTTTTTTTTGGCAGGTTGAGCAGGCTTACAAAATTCTCAGTGATATGAAGCGGAAGCATTGTGAACCCGATGAATATACATACACAATTATGATAAGAATGACTGGAAAGATTGGAAAACCAGAGGAATCTCTTTCGCTGTTTCAGGAGATGATTATGAAGGGTTGTACTCCTAACTTGATTGCTTACAACACTATGATCCAGTCACTTTCTAAGAACCGGATGGTAGACAAAGCAGTATTTCTCTTCTCCAAAATGGTTGAGAGCAACTGCCAACCAAATGAATTTACGTACAGTGTGATTCTGGAAGTTCTGGCAGCAGAAGGGAAGCTTGGAAGACTGGATGAGGTTTTAGAAGTATCAAAGAAATTTATGAACAAGTCAATTTATGCATATCTTGTGAGGACACTGAGCAAGTTAGGACATGCAAGTGAGGCCCACAGGGTATTTTGTAACATGTGGAATTTTCATGATAGTGGGGATAGGGATGCTTACATGTCCATGTTGGAGAATCTATGCAGTGCTGGAAAAACGGTAGAGGCCCTGGAACTACTTAGTAAGATTCATGAGAAAGGAATCAGCACTGATACCATCATGTATAACACACTATTCTCAGCTCTTGGCAAGTTAAAGCAGATACCATACATTCATGATCTTTACGAACAGATGATGAGAGATGGTCCTTGCCCTGACATATTCACCTACAATATTCTGATCGCCAGTTTTGGTAGAGCTGGCAAAGTTGATGAGGCCATTAAAATCTTTGAGGAAATGGAGAAGAGCAGTTGTAATCCTGATGTTATCACTTACAATTCTTTGATTAACTGTCTTGGAAAAAATGGTGATCTTGTCGAAGCTCACATGCGGTTCAAGGAGATGAAAGAAAGGGGATTGAATCCTGATGTAATCACGTACAGCACACTCATTGAATGTTTCGGCAAGACCAACAGAGTAGAGATGGCTTGCAGGTTTTTTGATGAGATGCTTGCTGAGGGTTGCTATCCCAACGTTGTGACTTATAACATTTTACTTGATTGTCTTGAGAAAAGTGGAAAGACAGCTGAAGCACTGGATCTGTATGCAAAACTGAAACAGCAGGGATTAACTCCAGATTCTATCACATATGCAGTCCTTGAACGTTTGCAGAGCGGATTACATAGGACGGTCAGAATACGCAGGCAGAACCCTATTACAGGCTGGGTCGTAAGCCCGATAAGATGATTAAAACAGTAGGGCAAAACATGTGTTACAGGCATTTGCTGTTAATAGGTTTTGGCCCATGTTACCTTGAGGATCAGGGATGATTGAGGAGTTCTTAAGGGGAATTGGTAACTGTATTTGGAGAAATGAATTCATTCAAGTGAACTTGGGAATGGTACTGATGGGTGATAAGATGCGCGTAAATTGACTGAGATGGTTTTGTCTAGTTCAGTGAGGATCAACTAGAGCACCAGTGAGGAGTGATGTGCAAATTGGTGTTAGAACGACGACTAATGGGAGGGCAGAGATGAGCTGGTAAAAGTAGTGAGAAGCGACTGAATTGCTTACGAGTGGACACCAGGTATGGCCTGGAATCTGATATGTAGTTCAGAAAGTGATACAGGGATTTTTAGTTGCTTGCTTTGCATCCTTACTGCATGTGTGCCTCAACATTTTTTGTTTTTTCATTCTCTTAAAATGTGTGCTTGCAGCATTATGAACATCTTGTGGATGTGTTGCATGGGTGAAAGGTGTAGAGATGATTTACACTACTTTGAGCAATTGGGAGTCATGAATTATTGATTGGTTTCTTATTTGGCACAAAAGGCTCTTTGGTTTTGATAGGGTGTTATTTTCAGCATTTGGAGACTGATGTTTGAAATTTAAAAAAAGAGGCATTCTTATGATGGTAGAAATCCATTACATTTCTAAGTGGACAGCCTTTAAATGAACCAATGCTTCTTGGTTTATACTTATTGGTAGATTTTCACTTTATTAAAATGAATAAACTTCTATGTCAGTGAAGCATCAAGTTGCTGCAAAATTGACAGGGTATTTTAGTGGATATATTTTGTTGTATAGTTAAATTGCAATGCATTTTGAACCAGCCTTTGTATGGTTTATAATAATCTAGACAAATTATTAATATTTATTTGAAGAAGAAAGAAAATTGATATGTTCGATGTTCACATTGAGCCAGTCTTGTTGTGTATAGTTAATCTAGCCAAATAAATTTTTATCTAATGTATGCATGGGATGCTGCTGCACATGCAGCCACATACATGGGGTGGGTGACATGGGAGTGCATGGGATGAGGCTGTACATGCAGCGACCTACATGGGCAGCAAACTGTTGGCCTTGCGGGCTTGGCTAGGCTGCCATGGGCTGGATGTGGGCTTAGGCATGGGCTGTGTAGTGGTTTAGGTATTGGGCTGGGTTTAGGTTGTTAGTGCATGGTTGTCATTGTTGTCAACACAGGCATGTGTGTTGGTTATTGTCAACACAGTGCATCTTGATGCAGTACAAATGTCTGCTGTCAGTATAGAGGTGTACAGGCAGTACTGGTATGGCAGGGCATCATATGTGATGTGACAGGGATCCCAGGTATTTTAGCAGAGCTGACAGAGGCAGATAGTTGCTTGGCAGTGCAGACAGTACAATGACAGTGAGTTCAGGATATGTGATAGCATGACAGTTATTTAGAGGGTTCAGGACTCATGTGACAATGTGTTATAGTGTTATACAGTAGTTGGCAGCATGTAACAGCATTGGGAATAATACATGCAACTTCCCATGGTGACTTGACAGGTACATGTGGAGGGATCAACTTTGGAAGATTGGAAGATCTTTTTTAGCTTGCTTAAATGTATCCTAGGTCTTGTGCTTCATCTTCTAATATCTAGATGATCCTAGGATGTAATGATCCAAATGCTCATGCTCAGGTCAATCAGCTATGGTCCTAAATTCGACCCAAGATAGCTGGCTCTTAGTGTAGACTAACTGGGTCAACTGGACCTAAATGGTTTACATCCATTATGATCATTGACTTAAACCTTTGGTAACCCTAATGGACTTTATTTTGATTCACCTGGCATGGCATAAGAGTCAATTGAAAATTATGTCCAAGTGATGTGCTTAAAATTGCGAAAAGGCCATTTCTGCACCTGGCGGCTGACCGGCTCTAAACAGAGAGAAAAACCGGAGTGCTTGCAGGTTGGATGACTGGAACATAGTCTGCTGGTTACCAAGAGCACCCCTCTACAGACAGATGCAAGGTCGGTTAACTGATACATTGTCTAGAAGATGTCTGGGAGGCATTCTTCTCAGTCTACGTAGCGTCAGCCGGCCAGCCCTGTTCAATGGTCGACTAGAGTTCATAAAATAGATCTGTTAGACTACATAATGGCTAGTTTTTTAATTGTTGGAAAATTCTCCATAAATAGTCATTTAGCCAGTGTTTCATTAAGATACTTTGGGGCAAATACATGGAAATGCTGCCAGGCTAAAATCATGAAAATCCATCCGCAATTACGCTTTAAATTGCAAATCATATGAGCTATTGAGCAAAAGAAGGCTTTGAGCTTCAACCTGCAAATCATTCAGCCATTGAGCTATGAGCATCTGAGCAAGAGATCAACATATGCACTAGTTGATGTATAGATAAGTCACCTAAAGGGTTTATTTTATTGAAAAGAAGCTTTGGGTTGGGTAAGTAGGTGTGGGGCTTTTGATCCCATAGGTTTATTTTGTAATTGGCCACTTTAACGAGCCCCTAAAATATGGGTAGAAAATAGGAAAATGACATTTACTTCATTAGTTTAGTTAGAGTCCTATTTTAAGTCTGTTTTCTTCATTATTTGACTTTCCTATTCAATTTAGGATAACTTATTAGTTAAGAATTGGGTTAGACTTTTCCTTTTTAGTGTTAAAGTCTATTTTTGAGTCTTCTATATAAGTTTGTAAGGGAGGCCAGCATTGTACACAAATTTGATTAATGAAATATTAGCTTGAGCCTTTGCGAAAATCCTTAGATAGGATGGTTGAGATGCCCAGGCTGAGATAGCTAACCCCACCTTTCCCCATTCCCTTTCATCAGTTCTTGATTCCAACCTAGTTTCAGTCAAATCAAGTTCAAGAGTACTACAAGCTTTTGGGATTTCTTTCAACTGATTGTCACATCGATTTTTTGAAGATTACTACATCAAGATCATTGCTGCCAGGGTACATCTCCATCAACCGAATCAGCAGGAGCAGTCCAAACATCGATATAGGAGAGAATCTAGGGTTTTCAGGGTTTTTGAGAAAACCCTTAGTGCTGCTCGATCTTTCTTTCTCTCTATTCTAATTGGCTTCTCTTTATTTAGGAGATTATTTATTCTTGATTGCTACTTCAACATGTTACAAATTTGTGGGGTTATATTTATTACTTCTCTTGTGGTTACCAATTTGAGATCTTCTCATTCTCCTCCAACAATTGAGATCCCATTGCTCTCTTTCTTGTTCTTCGGAGATTTTCTATTTGATCTTTCCTGGGATTAGACCTATTTTGGTTGTAGTCTTACATTACTAGTACTTGCAAATTTGCCTATCTGAGAGGTAACATTGTGTTTGGGTTTTTGGCCATTATGAATTTATGATCACTTTTTAGTGATTGGTTTGGTGAAGGGTATTAAGGTCCTGAACTTGTGGAGAGTGTTTCTCCTACTCTGCAAGGAGAGTGTGATAGGTGCTGCTCTGTCCATTAAACGGAGATTGTTGATCTATGGTATTGAGGCCCAGATCTGTGTGTTGGGTGTTTCTTCTACCCTGCAAGGAGATTGAAAATTACAAGCCGGAAGGGTTTTGGGAGTGGATGTAGGATGGTAGTGAGGCCATGCTGAATGATTATAAATCTTGTATGTGCTGTTTCTCTTTGTGTCTTCATCTCCATTACATTTTATATCGTGTTTTATTAACAATTGTTTGGAGATTTAAGGTAGCATACGTTTGAGGGTTGGTAGGAATTTTTTTATTTACATTTTATTTTGCACTTCCCAGTTCACCCCCTCTTGGGTTGCTTATACAGTCTTGCAATAACATTGGCCGTACCTGTAATATTGGATGCCATGCTATTTCAGAGCCAAAACAGAATTGTGTCATTTTCAACCTGTCATGTCATCATATTCTTTAGAATCCATAGCTGGAGGATCATCGAAGAGATATTTTAACTTGCCCTTTACATTAATATACACTCTGACAACATGGGACCAAAGTAAATAAAAAAAATCCCAACACCATTCAACTATATTGCAGTAATCTGAACCTTGACACTATCAGAAACAGTAACCCTTCAATCAGGCATGTTATAACAGCAGCACACACCTGCAAGAGAATAGAATAGAAGATACTTTAAAACAAATGGAGGATCATTGAGGAGATATCTTAACTTGCCATTTGCATTAATATACACCTTAGTTGTTTAATTTGGCAAATTATTCGGCCGAACCGAATTTTACGAATAATTTGTCCCAATCCGAACTGGGTTCAAAGAAGCGGTAAAATTCGCTTAGACTTTTTTTAAAATCCATGAATAATTTGGCCGAATCCGAATTAAACCCGAATAATTCGGATTTTAGTAAATAAAGGGTAAAAAGAAGAATTATTGGCTATAGGGTTAGGTTTCACCGTTTCACACTTTCTAATTTCACTCAGATGATTTTCAGACTCTTCTTCTCCGTTCTCCCAACTGCAAATATGGTAGAGCTAAGAGGATTGAAGATTTAGGGGTGGCCTACAGTTGTCGACAACAAGAGCTTTGTGGAAGTTGGAACTTGGAAGTGGAGCGGCCAGAGTGCCAGACTGCGACCTGGAAGGCTGGAACTTGGAGCCCCAAATTTGGAGATCTACGAGCAGGTTTGCAGCGATTACTCTGTTTTTTTTATTTATTTCTGTTACCACTTACCCCTTACCTGTAGACTGTAGTCCAAGACTCCCAACTCTCCAACAAAACTTTTGCCTTTCTAGAAACTCATACAAGATCACATTACCTAACTGGTTTGCGAGAAAGGCCACTAGTAGTCTTGCAGTTAATTTTACCAGAAGAAGGATCTTCGATACACATTTCAGCCACGTTTATGCTGGGGAACAACTCCTTTGCAATCACCCCTTTTAAAGATTTGCAGCCACCCACTCACCCCTTTTAAGTCTTTAAGTCGACGATGCTCCATGAACCCTGTGATCTCTGTACCGTACAAGGTGTCGCTGACTTTGGAGAATTTGTACTTCTGGGCTCTCTTCAGCTTCATCCAAAAGAAGCCAATTTCTCGGTTGTAGCCAATCTCCTCCATCTCATCCACTGGTAGCAAATTGTTGGGAGAAGTGACATCTCTACCAACATTTCAGTCGATTTCTTCTTACATACCTGTTCACCTTGATAGATCTCCACCTTCTCTCTGTATTTTTTATCATTTCAGAAGCCATATCTCTCTTGCACTATCTTCTATGTGTTGTGATGGTAATAAAGAAGGAAGATGATAGGGTTTATGTAGAGTTGATCCGAAGACTTATTGGATGGTCATGTGCTGTGCATTACCTTCAAACAATTAATTAAAATGCATAAGGCTAATTATACATTCTCTTCTGGGATGGTTTCTATTTGAAACCACCTCATTTCGCTCTCACTAGCATACCTGTGATGATTCTAGATTCCTCATCATTACACATGATCATGCATGTCTAGATCCAAATAGTAAACCAAGTAGAAATAAATAAATTCCAAATCACAACCAACCACAGCTTCAATCCATGAAGCAAGTAAATTACAATTTCCTTACCTGCATCATGGTATCCTGTCCCTTTCAAGTAATTTATTTACTATATAAAGGTCATAATTACCTAACAGTATCCATTACTAAGCAGCTCATGGGGGTGCTAGCATTGATAAGGAAATCACAATAGCTTGTGAGCACAGAGAAAAATATTAGTTTTTTGACTATCAAATTATGGATTATCCAAGTTAAGGGTTAGATTAAAATAAACTTGTCTTGATGGTGGAGGATCTACTGAGGATTTGAGATAATCCACAGTTATGGATTTAATTGTTACGGTTGGGTTTTTGGTTTTGAAGACGGAAAGGGCAAGCCATTGCTATGTTTATGGAAAGCATGTTGAAAAGGAGAAGGCTAACCTGGTCCATGAAATGACAAGTGCTTATGCTTGGTTGGAGATGTTTTTTGATCGAATTTGGTTAATACTTAATACAAATATTAAAAATAATGTAATGTAGCCTAGGTGAAATAAATCTCACTTAGGACCAGGTTCTGTTTTAGGGTTGGCCGAATGGGCAGTTTAGGGTAACTAGGGCAAAATTAGGGTTAGGAATGGGAGATTGAGTTAGGGTTTTATTGGGTAATGGTCTGCAGAATTTTAGGAGTCTATTAGAATAGTTTTAATGAGGTTTGAATAAGAAATAGAAATTCAGAAATATTAGGTTAGGGTTTTGGTGTTGAGCTAGGGTTTAGGGGCAGATTTTAGGAAAGAGGTTTATAGGGTATTAATGGGCAGGTCTAGGGGTTATTTTGGTATAAAGAAGTTAGGTTTGAAGAGTTACAAAATTCTGCAATTTAGGGCAAATTGGATTTAGGGTTTAGGTTCTAATGGATCTATGGATTAATGGAAGGGTGATAATAGGAGTAGATGGAGCTTAGGTTAGAGGATTAGAAGAAGAAGGTTAAATGCTGAATTAATAAACTACTTACTTGAAAGATTAAATCTTCAATGGTAGCAGGAAGAAGAGAAGAAAGACCTCCGATCTACAAGATGCAAGGAGATAAGTAGCAGCCCTCCGATCTTCACAATGCAAGGAGTCGATTGAGATCCACCAATCCCTTCACCTGATATTATCACATGGCGACGCCATGACAACTATGGTGAGCACAGAGAAAAATATTAGTTTTTGACTATCAAATTATGGATTATCCAAGTTAAGGGTTAGATTAAAATAAACTTGTCTTGATGGTGGAGGATCTACCTAGGATTTGAGATAATCCACGAGTTATGGATTTAATTACTACGGTTGGGTTTTGGTTTTGAAGACGGAAAGGGCAAGCCATTGCTATGTTTATGGAAAGCATGTTGAAAAGGAGAAGGCTAACCTGGTCCATGAAATGAGAAGTGCTTATGCTTGGTTGGAGATGTTTTTGATCGAATTTGGTTAATACTTAATACAAATATTAAAAATAATGTCTGAATTTTTGACCGAATTTGGTTTTTTAAACGAATAATTCCCGAACCCGAATTTTATTTAGTCCATTTTTTTTTTTTACCAAATCTTTAAAATTACCAAACACATTATTCCGAATAATTCTTCTCCCGAATAATTCCCGAATCCGAATTTGCTAACTAGGATATACACTCTGACAACATGGGACCAAAGTAAATAAAAAAAACCCCAACACCATTCAACTTTATTGCAGTAATCTGAACCTTGACACTATCAGAAACAGTAACCCTTGAATCAGACATGTTATAACAGCAGCACACACCTGCTAGAGAATAGAAGATACTTTAAAACAGATCCTACAAACACAAGAAAATCCAAGGATCACAGCACTTTAACTGTAACACAAGTAGATGCACTCAACACAGGAGGCACATTTACTGATTCATCACAAGCTGTTATCTTAAAGTGACATCAACAAGGCCGAAGAACAAAGTACTTCCGTGTTCTTCGCAGCACGAATGCATATCAGCAGGCCAGCAAAATTGTGCATCTGATCTGACTGTACAACTCAGCAGGTCAGAAAATTGAGTATTACCAGCAGAACCACATTCCCTTTGTTGTGATGATTGAAGCAAAAATGGATACAGCTTAAATAACTTCTACATCTTTATGCCATCTTCTGTTTCTGAAAAGAGTTCTGGATATGTATTTTTTTGAGGCTCGACTCTTGAGAGATTGGGGTTCTTTTACTGTTACTGTTTTGAATCTTTAAATTCTTGAAGCCTCAATAAAATCCATGAACCTTGTGGAATTGTAGTTGGAAATTGTAACATTAAGTATGATGTCACTCTTAGTACCCCTCCCTTCCCCCCCTCCCAAAAAAAAAAGAGTAATATATCTCTTTGTTTGTCATTGGGTTTGGTCTTAATATCCTTTGTAGGTTAAGTTTCAGTTTACTTACTTTCAGCTTGAATTTGTTAGTAAATCGTGGATTTCAAAGGCATCCTCAATCTTTCAAGTCAATCACGTAATTGCAGCTACATATGCGACTGTTTTCAGTTTATGATTAGTTTGTATGCTTCGAGTCTAATTAGTTCTTAGTTTAATTTGTATGATCTATAAAATTTTATGCTTGCACCTTTCCTATTGCCTGTTATGACTTCATTTAGATAAATGACAAGCTACCCATCATTTAAGTTTGGTCATCAAAATGTATTTAAACATATGGAAAGGTGTGATTACCAAACCATCAGATATATTGTAAGTTTTGGTCAACAAAGTGCATTTAAACATATGGAAAGGTGTGATCACCACTGGATCCCATTCTGCTGATCCTTAATCCCTATATTGACCAGGTAAGATGGTTCTGAGAAGGGATGATCAAAAGCTAATCTATGGCCTTTTTCTGTTGTTCAGGTAGTGTCTCTGAGATATATTCTGTTACATGGTTAGGATTATCCAATTGAGGATATCCCATTGTTAGTGTCTCTGAGTTTAGAATCTGTAATTGAGGATATCCCATTGTTAGAACCATTAAATGGTGAATCCATTCCATGGACGTGCAACTTACTGCTATTGTGTTTGGATTTCTTCTCATATCATTACCATTTATTTGAATTTTAAGCACTTCTTATAAAAGGTACATGTAATGTAGAAGATAAAGCTTCTCTGATGCAGCTATATATAGCTATCTCATTTGTGATCAATTTTTTCTGCTGCATGATTTAAGTGTCCTTTGGAGGCATAGGCACACAATCCACTGTTATTTGAACTTGATATATGATACTGGTGGATATTCCCATAGGAAGTTAAATGCCTCAGTGGAGTTTTGAACCACCTTCTAATTTGTGTTGCTCCTGTAATTGTCATATGTGCGGTGCAACAGATATGGATGAAGCTATGTCATAAGCTGTGGAAATCGGTGTAAATGATGTGAGCCATAGTTATCAAGGCAACGCCTAGGCGTCTAGGCTCCTTGATTGCCCTGAGCGCCGCCTAGGCGCCTTGCTGCCTTGAAGGTGTCGCCTTTGATTTTGGACCCTCTCCAACTCCTAGCCGTTTTGCCGCCTTGATAACCATGATGTGAGATTGCATGCACCAAAACTTAATCTTTGTCCTATTTTCTGGCTTTTGTTTCTATATCCCTTTTTGCTTTCAGTGTTATAGGGTATAATGCAGAATAATCTCTGAGTGTTGTGCCATTTAAACGTTACTTTCACATCTGTTTTTGATAGGATGAAGTAGGGGACAGTGATATTGAGGGAGTGGATGAAGTAGATGAGAAGATAACGTGGAATTGGAGTGTGATTAAAAGTAATCATGAGCTCTACAAATCAAAGGTGCTTCTCTTTTTTTCTGTTTTTATTTCTTTCTTCCAGTAAGTTGGCTTTGAATAAGATCTAGATACAATGGTGAATAAATTGGAATATGTATCCACTAGATCAAAATTAGACCAGCGATCCATTTGATTTGAAATTATTTCTTTTTTCTCTCTATTTAAGTTTAATTGGGAAACTAAATGCCTTAGTAATAATATGGTCTGAATAAGCCAATTTCAACATAACATAATAATAATAATAATAATAATAAATACTTAGATATGTCAATATTTTAGCAATCGTCTTAATTTTTTTTTTTAAAAAGAAGAAACGTGCAGATGAGACCAGCATTGTTTGTCGAGGAGCCACTTATCTTTGAACATTCGAAGAGTCCTCTCTGGTTAACCCATCAACCATAGTTTTTTCATTTAATGCAAATAACTATGTCTTTGTGTGTTCCATTTTGTCAGGAAAAACCAAAGAAGGAAGATCCCATGACTAGGGATGTAAACTGATCGGATTCGGCTCGGATAGTGTTATATCTGCATCCGCATCAAATTAGCTTTCGGACGGATTCGGATAGTGCTAAATGGATACGAACACGGATATGGATTGGATATTTTATCCGTTTACATGTAAATATAGCTTTTCAGATGACTATAACCTATGCATGTCCGCATCCGTTTAGCTTTCGGACGGATTTGAATAGTGTTAAATGGATACGGAAATGGGTTTCGGCTATTCATTTACACCCTTACTCTGAAGGATGTTGTTGAGGACTCGAGAACTGATACATATTTTCTTATGGACTTTGAAGAAAAAAAAAATTCAAGGTAAAAGCTTTCATGCATGGCGATATGCATGTGCACGATTGACATTAAATGCAGTTAGATTGGCATAAATGTCAATGACATAAAACACCCCTCCCCCTCCCCCTCTTCCTCTTTTATTTGTTGGAGTTGATGGGAAAATCTCCCGTGTACGAATACCTTCTCCAAAATTCAACTCCATTTTGAAACATATCATAATAAGATTTGAAAACTTGAATGAGTAGAAGATTTGTCTGCTGAATTTTTTGTGGGCATAGCCGGTCTGTTGAAGCTGAGGGTAAATTGAGCCAAAGTGAATGGTAGGATTAGCATATATACTCTATTACTGAGACATGAACAGGTTAAGCTCTATCTATGGAACACCCCTCTTTTATTGGCTCCTGTGTGCTATTGTCTATTTATTTTGAAGGGCATTGGTAGTTGTACCCTTTATTGGGTGGTCCAAAGCACCTTTTCTTATGCTATTTGTGTACCTATCAATCTGTTTAGGAAAAAAGTCCATCTATTGGACGATTGATATCAATCTACTACACTATTTATTCTATAATTTTGATTAAGGTAGGACTTTGTGGACTCTACCCTATGGAACGAGTCTGGTGTATCACTGTGGATTGACCAGCTTGAAGAACAGGCTAGGCATATTGGTTGGTGGACTGTCAATACTTAACTATCCGGTGGCTTTTGATGTGTTTTATCTTAAGAAGAAAGGCCGGAGAAGGCCCTGCATTGCCCAATATTGTATTTAATCTACAGAAAATTGGATTCAATCTAAGGATTGATTGTAACTACTTCATAGAATAGAATTAAGCATACATCTTAAAAAAATTTCGAACATTAAGCATATTTAGAAATAAGAGAAATAAAAATTGAAATATTAATCCATCTTGAATAATAAAGCTAATATTGTTTTAAAAAAATAACTCCAGAGGTTTCCCATGATGCCAGAGTGGGAAACTCCACCAATGAGAGGCGTTTAGTAGGTGGTGGGTGGGGCTTCACATTTTGTCGGACAGTGTCCATTTGAGCCTAATTTCTATCCCAAAAAAAAAAAAAAAAAACAGTCCATTTGAGCCTAATGGCTCATAATGTGATAGGGCATGGGAAGGAATCTCCATTCCGACATTGTGGAAAAAAGCACAATTCTGAGGGATAAATAGTGAGAACACCAAAATCAAAAGGGGAAAAAAGGAGAAAGAACACTAACCGGTGTTGTGTGTGGGCGTGTACCTGTGCTCAGGCACATCCTGATGTGAAAAGATCATTGTACCCTTAGATCTTTCCACCTTTCCAAGAGGTGTGGTAGTCTTTTCACATCGGATTGTGTCTGCGTGTAGGTACACACCCACACACAACACCAGTTAGCGTTCCTTTTCCCAAAAATAAAATAGAAGTTACATTGTCTAATACAGCCTAGGTAGACCTAGTGTCTATTGCCTTACAAGCTAACCTAGTAGCGGCATAAACCATAGGAATATTATTAAATAAAATAGTAATTTTAATACAATCTATAAGAGACAGATAGCAAAATGGGGAAGAGAGTTCAAGGGTTCAGACAGCCTGATGTCTCTGCATCAACCAAGTAACTAGGTCAGTACTATTCACCCAGATTTCTATTTCTTGGAATCCTGCCAAATCCTCTTGCATTCCCTGCGAGATTCCTCGGGCTTTTGGTGCCAAAACAAAACTAAAATTATTCCTGAATGCTTGGACAAACTATCATAATAATAAGGTTGAAGGACTTTTTGAGAAAATTCTATGCCACCCTATTTTTTTTTTTTTTTTTTTTTGGGTAAACGGGGGTTTTACTAAGGGGGAAAGCACGTATAACCAGTGGTTTCATTCACACAGAAATCATGAAACCATCGAATGAAATTCGACTAATCTGTCACACACACAAGAGACAGAGCCTTCCTAGCCAAGACATCTGAAACAACATTCATAGCCCGTGGAATACCCTAGTTGGGGCATCTAGATTTTGTCAACATTTAAATTGATTCTCACTCTTGTGATATTTACAGGTCGAATTACAGCCTAAAGCAAGCACGACAGTTGGTTAAAAAGTGTACGTGAGATTCTAATAGAATTGCAAGAATCTATTTGTTTGTGTTATTTCGTCATTTTGATCTAAATTTTCTAGACACTTTTCCTTGTTCGGTTTTGCTGAATCTTCACCCATTTTGTTGGTGAAGTTTCAAATTCAAGCCTAAAATAAGCACAACAACAACAAAACAACATAGCCTTATCCCAACTTAATGGGGGTCGACTAAATGGATCCTAGAAGAGAACATATTAATAAAATTGAAGTAAAGGGGAGGGGAATAAAACATTGACACAAACTCATCGACCCTTCTTAATTATGTACCACTTCTTAATTGCCCAACATTCTGCTGTAGACCTCGAAATGGGGTGTATTACAACAACAACATCACAACATCATAGTCCAACTAAATTGGGTCGACCACATGGATTTATGCTCTCCAATCAACTCTCTTTGAGGTCATACCAGGAACAAGGCCTAAGCTAAGCATGCGTTTCTTTGACCACTTCTCTTATGGTTATCTTAGACTTGCCACTGGCTCCTTTGTTTCCCTCAATTTGAAGGCCTCCGTTGAACATGACCATACTACCTCAAACGATTCTCTGTACGTTTATCATTGATCAACCCAATTCTTATATTGCCATTTCTTACTTTATCGTTCCTAGTTTTCCCACGCATCCATCTCAACATCCTCATCTTTGCAAAACCAAGTTTATTTATATGACACTTCTTCACAACCCAACATTCTGCACTATACATCATAGCTAATCTAATGACAGTCCTATAAAATTTTACTTTAAGCTTTAAAGTGATACTTCAATCACACATAACTTCTGACCTCTCCACTTCATCCATTCTATTTTAATCTTCTGGGCATTGCTATCTTCTATGTTGCCCTTGTTTATTATTGATCCTAGATATCCAAAGTGATCACTTTGTGGGCTCTCCCTCTTACCAATATTCACCACCTCATTATCTGTTCATGAGTTGCTAAAATTACACACCATATATTCGGTCTTAGTTCTATTTATTTTTAGATTTTTTTTTATTCCAAGGTTGGTTACCATAGCTCCACTTTGGCGTTAATCCATACTTTTGTCTCATCTACCAAAAAATATCATCGGCAAAAATCATACACCATGAGAGGATCTTGTATGCCTCTGCTCAAGTCATCCAAGATAAATGCAAACAAATAATGGCTTAAGACTGATCCTTGGTGTAACCCAATTGAGATTGCGAATTCACTACCTTGGCCCCTGCCGTTCTGACGCTAGTCACTACATCAACATACATATCTTTAAGGGTAATTTACATGTATCTCACCTGCAGTTTTATCCAATTACAAGAACCCCCCCCCATTGTTTGAACAATTACGTGGACCTCCCTTGGACTATGGTGGAACTTACAAATAACCCTAGTCCGTTAAGTTGAAACCGTTGGTTGAAGCAAAAAATTCATAAATGGTCATATTACCCTTCATTACTGTAGTACTACCATTTTACCCTTACATTACAAAACCCAAACCCATCTCCTCAACCTTTCATCGTTCCAATCTCATCCTCCATATACTTCTTTCTTCTCCAGCGATTTGCATAAAATTGTGTACAACTACACAAGCAATCACAATCAAAACTGTGTTTTGAAATCATATAAGGCATCATCTTCAAAATGGGGGAAACGCTTCTTCAAAACGTCAATTGACCACTCAATAACAATTCTTAAAGACAAGTGTATAAAATTGAATAGCACCTTTGCTCATCATGTTTGTATATGCTTAAAATCATGTTGATGATATCGAACATTCTTGAAAAGAGCCATATACCTGGGCATATGTGTATCCAGAATCAACAAGATAACACTTTCCTACAAAATTAAGATCAAAAGTTAAAACTTCAACAAGGTAAATACTATTTGGAGATATTTATTACCACAATAAATAATCTTCAACAAAACAAGTTCAACAAAGACCTAGGAGATCAGATTTAGAGGCCAGTAAAACACCATTAAAGACCAATTTAAAAGTAAGAAAAAAACATCCTAGCCACGACAAGAAAATTGGTTTGAATCAAGGCAAAATATCATGGTTTAATTTACAATGGACTACACAAGAGATCAAAAGTTAAATAAGTAGTTTGGATCAGTCCATTTTAACCACATAAGCAATTTATTTAGTTTCAGCCATATAGCCTCCTTCTGATGGATCTTCTCATAACTACCTCTCTCAATCTCAACAAGAGCATTCCAATGATAGCACACAATTATCCCCAATACTCAATTGAAAACCCAATCCTACTTGACATTGTTATAGTTAAATAATCACCAACCATATCCAGTCATTATCATCATCACATCCTCTATTGAAGATTAGGTGTTGGTGGCTGGATCAATTAATATAAGTCCAATATCTATCAAAATTACTCATACATAAAATTATATATTCATATCTACAAATAACTTTGAAGATCAGGTTGAGCATTTTATGATGCATTCTACCTACTAAACATATCTTTAACACAACCCATGCATCATATGTAACAATAACCCTAATATATAAACATAATTAAACAAATGAAATGGGGAATGGGAGCACAGACAAAATCCACAGAAAAATATTTTACAAATATGACCATTCCCTTTTCTTATCTTCTCAAAGACTCAAACCCAATAATTCAATTCAGAATTGAAAAAAAAAACAAAATCCATATTTCAATATCAAAGTCTCATCCAATCCCATCGACACGACGACATCTATCAATTTCAGCCACAACATTAACATTCAAACACAAAGCCCGCCCTAAAAAAGATTGGTCACTGTAGGAAAAAAGAAGTTGGCAACTTCAAATTGGATTTCTCCAATATACTGAAGGGGTTCAAGCAATTGAGGTGAAAAGAAGTCCAGACTCTTGGGTCTAGGGTTGGGATTTAGAACTAGTTTTCAAATTAAGGGTTAAGGTTAGAAACAAAAAGGAAAACTTAGAAAATATATATAAAAAAGATGATCGCAATAGATAGAACTAATTGAAAACATAATAGATGATGAGAACAAGTGAAGAATAAAACCTAGGTGTTGCCTAGGCCGCATGGCCGACTAGCTGCTCCCATATTAAATATACAAAAGAAGAAAACTACACTTGCTTAAAAACCAGTACATAATTTATATATATGGATGGACATATTAGACTTAATGAAAGACAAAAGAAGAAAACTACACTTGCTTAAAAACCAGTACATAATTTATATATATGGATGGACATATTAGACTTAATGAAAGACAAAAGAAGAAAACTACACTTGCTTAAGAACCACTACATAATTTATATACGGATGGACATATTAGAGTTAACAGATAAAAATAAACACTGGCAAATAAGCCCAACATAAAGCTAAAATAAGGGACCAATCAGCCCCAAATAAGCTTAGTAGCTTACAACTACGCAATCATTGGTACTATACTGGCTTGTATCTCTCCTCTGACTGCAGCCATTGATTAGTTTTGATCAAGTGAAGAGGACTAAACTGGTGCCATCTTTCACCTGGTATGGACTGGAA
The DNA here is from genome assembly GCF_018873765.1 of Telopea speciosissima. Classification (NCBI taxonomy): domain Eukaryota; kingdom Viridiplantae; phylum Streptophyta; class Magnoliopsida; order Proteales; family Proteaceae; genus Telopea; species Telopea speciosissima. The sequence goes on along the minus strand of NW_025317350.1, from coordinate 8,343 downwards.
AGATCTTTTCAGTTCTGCAGTTGTTCATCAGATCTGATTTGCTCAACACACTCAATTCTGTTAAATGCTAATTTTCAACTACCAAAGGGTTCTTTTCCATCATTTTCATGATCTATACATAAAGACCATTCACCTGCATTCCAGCCAGGAACAACTCCCAACATCAGCCAGCCAAAAGGAACTAGTAGACAAACTAGAATTAAAGGACATGAAGAAACCTACATCCAATTAACAATCTCCTTAATCCTCCCAAGTCCCAACCAATTATAATCTGACCTTTAACCTTGTACCCTACAAACTTCTCAAACCAGAAAACATATAAACATCTCAATTAACCACCACACCCCCAAAAAAAAAATCCAACAGTACAATGTATCTTAAAACATACTGAATGAGATGCCATGCCAAAATTCTTTAGATGCTTAAGGTTTTGGAACCTAGTGGCAATGTCACTGGCATTGGCTTTTAAGATTAAGCAGAGAGAAAAGATTACAAAGCTAAAACAATCCTTGGCAGTATCAAAGATTCTTTTATCTCAATCTGAATGAGATCCAACAGTACAATACTATGTATCTTAAAACATACTGAATGAGATGCCATGCCAAAATTCTTTAGATGCTTAAGGTTTTGGAATCCAGTCGCAATGTCACAGGCATTGGCTTTTAAGATTAAGCAGAGAGAAAAGATTACAAAGCTAAAACAATCCTTGGCAGTATCAAAGATTCTTTTATCTCAATCTACACAGAAGGGTTATTCAGGTTAAAAAAACCAAAACCTTTTTTGACAAGCCTCATGTTGTCTCCTTTAAAAAAATCTAAGCCAAAGTAGGAATAGAAGGCGGCAAATGATATCAAATTTCTAGAAACAAAACAATAGCAGAAGAAGAATACATGTACAAGAACAAAGAACCCAGCCACTACATTATACACACACACACACACACACACACACAGATCATACCTTTCGTTTGCTTATCAGTATGAAACAGGCAAGTCGCAGGAGAAATAGAAAGCGAGAATAGGGTTTCAGGGGTTCGCGTAGAGAGAGAAAAGGGTTTAAGTCATTTTCACGCAGAAGAGAGAGAGAAGTTGCAGATTTGCTATTTGAAAAATGGGCTGATGTTCTCTGTGCCGCAGTGCAGCCTGTACCCAGACACATGGGCCTGCCATTCAGGGGGCAGGGTGGTCATTTCGTCCACCCCCATGTGTCTGGGCGTAGCCTGCACCCCCGGCACAGAGAAGATTTGGCCTTGAAGAATATAAAATGTGGCGCAAGTTACCTATTTACAACACATATAAAAATCAAAATAATTGTTCATGATCATAAATCACAAATAACTCTTCATCTATTTGTGGTTTTCAATTTATTTTAATTTGTCATAAATAAAAATAAGTATTATAAATCATACCAAACATTTATTAAAAAAAATAAAAAATTAATCAAATAAATACAAATATAAATCATACCGAAGAGACCCTTTTTTTAAGAGGTTGTGAACTACTTAGCAGACATCATCTTCAATTGTGATTATCTTGGAGCTTATCGAGTAAGCCAATGCACCTCTACAAGAGTATTCATCCCGATGTCCATGTAAAGGCAATATATATGTTCATTAGCTTTAATTTGCCAAGCCAAGGGCTTAGTTTAGGCGATAATTGTACAAATGATGAGCAATAAGGGGAATAAATTTCAGTAAATTTAGACAGAAATGAGGCTTCCATATTCACCACTTCAACACCACTATAAAGGTTCCCTAATCCTAATGCCTCAATAAGACTTAATTCCCACATACTTGGTCAAGGATAGAGCATGAATCATGTTTGCACATTAGAAGGTGGCACTACACCAGAACCTTCTGGTAGTGAAGGAGAGTTCCCAGATCCATCCACAATTTCATTTTCTCGTCCTTGTATACTCATCTCACTATAGCTCCTTTTCTTTGACTTCGATGAAGAATCTGAATTATCTTTCTCCTCCTCCATCTGGGACTGTGCATCAGTATTTGGAAGAAGCAATGGAGGTTCTTGGCCACTTAATCGACAGTAAACCCTTTCAACTGTTTCGCTTATTTCCTTCCCCAGTCCCTTGTCATCCAGAATCAACTCCCATACAGCTTTAGAAGCCTTCTCAAGCACTGGAGTTCTGCATGACATCAGAACAATGTTTCAATAAAATGTCGTTTCATACATTGATTATTTCATTTATTTAGAATAAGAAATCTCACAAAAAATGATAAGGAATTGGTCTACAGGACCAAATTAACCCAAAATCGCCATTGTAACCTGAATTCCTGAGAACTTCAAATTCAAGATGCAAAACCAAATACCTAGTGCGGGAATAATGAAAGAGTGACTAGGTTATCTAACACTCTTTAGTAGCACCAACTGATACAGGGGCATTCTTTGGCCATGGAGTTAGGAGCAGGTTTGACATGGTTGGCTAGGGGGGTTTTGATTTGCATTTTGGACTTTATATGTAACTGGGTAATAGACTCAATTAATTTATTTTCTAGTTGACTACATGGGAGTTCGCACATACTTGGTTTGTATTCAAATTAAATATTATGCAATGGAAATCTATTCAGAAGTTGAAAGAGTTAGCTCGAAGAGTTTACTCCACACAGGCAACACAAGCCTGCACTGGGCGCACTCTTGGTTTCATCTTTCATGAGTGTTCATGTTTGGTTCGGGGCTATGCATCTTCCAATGATTTTTCTATGGTCGGTGTCGTGCTTCTGTCCAATGGTGCTCCTCTGAAGGTTTTAAAGGCAAAAGTGTGGTGTCACTAGCAAAGTGATTCAAGTTCTTTGAATTGTAGGTGGGCTGGGAAACAAATATGGAGAATATAATGTAAAAATAAATCTGATACATTGTTATATTATCTATAATTTTGTGTATAATTTTTAACGGTGTCTAAGAATTAGGTTTAAGCAGAGGCAAGATGAAGGATTAGTAGAAACAGAAGAAAGCGCTGCGAGAATTGAAGCTTGTTTTTGTAACAGATCTTCACCAAAACTAAAAAAGAAAGAAGAAACTAAATTTTGATTGGAGAATGGGGTAATTGTTTGCCAAGAATTATGCCACACTTTGCCTTTAAAACCTTCAGAGGAGCACCATTGGACAGAAGCACGGCACCCACCATAGAAAAACCATTGGAAGATGCGTAGCCCCGAACCAAACATGAACACTCATGAAAGATGAAACCAAGAGTGCGCCTAGTGCGGGCTTGTGTAGCCTGTGTGGAGTAAACTCTTCAAGCTAAGCTCTTTCAACTTCTGAATAGATTTCCATTGCATAATATTTAATTTGAATACAAACCAGGTATGTGCGAACTCCTATGTAGTCAACTAGAAAATAAATTAATTGAGCCTATTACCCAGTTACATATAAAGTCCAAAATGCAAATCAAACCACCCCCCCTAGCTAACCATGTTGCCTAGACACCTAGAACATTTCTCTAAATCGAGAACAATTTAATTACTTATAGATAAGATCATATTTTCTAAGAACAATATAAACCAAATGTGAGACTAGTATAAACCAAATGTATGTTTGATTGTTTCAAACTTCCAATAGCTTGCTTCTCCAGCTCTGTTGTCTTCTAATTCTATGTTGATTTTTGATGACTTGATGTGGCTTAATATTGATTTTTTATGACTTGATGTGACTTAATGTTGATTTTTGATGACTTGAGGAGGCTTAATGTTGATTTTTGATGATATAAGGTACATATTGTAGCATACTAAACAATTTTCGAAAAGGGAGAAATAAAAAATAACACTTGGGGGCGCTTTGGTCGCCTAGGCGGGCGCCTTGTCGCCTAAGCGCTTAGACACCCCTCCAGCGCCTTGGGTCGCTTTACCACCTTGACAACTATGCTGCCAATTCTGAATTTCCGCAGCCAACATTCTTCTAGACAATCCTACCTTGTTATTTCTAGTTTTCTACATTCTTAAAGAAGAAAGGATCAAGAATTGTTCTGAATCAGACCTGAGGGTTCGACATAGTTTATGAGTGAAATTGTAACCAAGTTAATTGTGTTTTCTTATTGTGGTCCACACCTACCAGCTGGTTGAGTGTATTTGTAGCTTTTATGTTACATCAGTAATAGGCCTAGCTAATGGAACACAAAAACCCTACATTACAAAGATATAGGTGTGGAAGATGAAACTTAAAACAGACTTGTGTCACACTTAACTGCAAAAAATAGGATTCAAACGCTCTCAAAACATAGAGCCTTCTATTTAATTTTGAAACATTTTATAATAATTTTAATGCAATATCCACTTCCTAACCAGCACTGGAATTGTCTATCAGAAACTCAGGACCACCAGAACAGAGAAATAATAGAGCAGAACTGTCATAATAATAACAAATCAGGTCCAGTGCTACTCCGAAAGAGCACTGACAGTGTGCATTATGCAGAATATCCCAGAGATCTGAGAACAAACCAGGGGTGCACAGGGTTCTCATAGCATAGCTGTCATGGCAGTCAGGCGACCCAAGGCGCTGGAGAGGGTAAAAAAGCAAGGCGCCCGCCTAGGTGATCAAGACGCCCAAGTCGACCAAAGCACCTGGACGCCTAGGCGTCGCCTAAGCGATGTCTTGACAACTATGTTGACTCATAGTGAGACTAGGAAAACAGACAATACTGCTGTGAACTTGAATGTTAAGCAATAATCTTCAGGTTTTCAACACATAAGCTTGAATATCATGTTTGAACAAATTCTGTGTGGTATTCGGAGGAGATGGAAGTAGAAAACAAATTGAAACTTGAAGGAAAAACAGGGTACCACAGGTTGACGCAACCAGCGAACCCTACTTCTAGAATAGGAATTAACAATTTGATTGGCTACAATGTAGGCCCAGTTCTAAGGAGATTTTCTGTTGAATCAAGAGAAAAGAAGCTTGCTGGTTTAATATTCCAGCAGCCTGTGATGGGAAAAGAATGAAAGAACAAAGAAAAGAATAAAGAGAAGAAAGAGGAGATAAGAGGGCTGTTTTGGGACGGTGAAAAGTACCCTGAAGAAAGAGAAAAGAGGAAGTCTTCACAGCTACACAAATTGATATATTTATTTGGGGAAATTTCTCTCACTTCCCTATACTTACTATACATTTATTCAAGCTCCCGTACTCTAACTTCCACATTCGATTCCCCCAAAAAAGCGAACTTCGAACTCTCCTCTTTCCATGATACTTTAGAATACCCAAATTACCCCTCTATTAACTGAACTTCATCTTCTTTTTCCTCCTTCCTTATCTATTTATTATTATTTTAGTATTTTTCCATTATTTAATCCAATTTTTTATTCAATTCTTCTTCTGCCAACACGAGAAGGCCACCCCGCCAGTTAGATTTTAGGTTGAGAAGGTAAGAAGAGAGAAGGAAGAAGTTGGAGGAAGAAGATAGCAAGAGAATATTTGGGTTGTAATCGATTGTGTTGGAGAGGCTTCTCCATACACCTATATTAATTCAATCATAACAAATTTAGAATTACATCCACCTCCCTAGGGAGGTACAAGGAAATAAAGAAGAAAAACAGTATTACATAATAATGTAACTAGTAATGGGACTAGTTCCTAAACTACCCCTATTACACGACTTCTAACACTCCCCCTCAAGCTGGAGAATATCTATCATGCATTCCCAACTTGCTTAGGAAAAAGAACTTAAGCGAGGAGAGCCAAGAGCCTTGGTGAAGATATCTGCCAGCCGATCACCGGTCTTCACAAAAGGAGTACAAATACAGCCGAGTCTATCTTCTCCTTGATGAAATGCATCTTCGTATCTTCGTCCATCATTGGAGATCTATTCCTCCAACACGGAATAATCCTTTCTCCTTCTGGTGGGATAAAGCCCTCGTTTTTGTTCTATCATGGATGCTCCATACAAGATCATCCGTGTCAAACCTATTCTCTATCTAAAGAGATATTGAAGAATTTGATAAACAAATCCTAAGTTACTTAATCTTGGACTTATAGAACCCTCTAATAGTCCGCCTCCTGTCCGCTTTATGAGTACGCAATCATGCGGAAATTAAGCGTGGAAAAGCTCGTATGGTTATAAACTACAAGCGTTTAACCGAGACATTATTTTTGATGGATAATTTATCCCTCGAAAAGATGTCCTTATTCATCGCGCCAAAGATGCTACTATCTCAGCAAATTTTATAAATCGGTTTTGGCAAATCAAGCTAAAGGAATCGAAACCTCGACTTTCTCTCCCTTTAACCGCCATTACCAATGGAAGGTTATGCCTTTGACCTCTTGCGGCACACAAATTTTCCAACGATGGATTGATTCTATTTTGGCAATCTCCTTTTGTGTTGCTTACATTGACGACATTCTTGTCTTCTCCAAATCTCCCGAAGAACACACTAAGCATCTTCGTATCATTGGAGATCTATTCCTCCAACACGGAATAATCCTTTCTCCTTCCAAAATCGACTTAGAGAAACCTCAAATCAATTTTTGGGCCTCATCTTAACCGATCATGGACTCCAACTCCAGATCATATTCTCATTAAAATTAAGGAATTCCCAAGCTATTCTTGCGATAAAAAACATCTTCAACGAGTTTCTAGAATCCTCAACTATGGTCGAAATTACATCAAAGACCTTTCTACCAAAGAAAAACGTCTTTTACTTAAATTACAAAAAGATGTCGTCTTTACTTGGACTAACGATGACACACGGGCGTCTAACTTATTAAAGCCGAGATACAACAATCTTGTCCCACAGTTTATTTCCTCTTCTTTGGTGATCTCTTAATCCTTGAAGCGGATGCTATGATGAACATTGGGGAGGTGTACTAAAAGCACGCCCTCTTAAGAATCCCTCAGATGAGCAAATCTGCGGATACAACTCTGGTAAATTCACCCCTGCTCAAATTAATTACATGATATATGAAAAGGAAATCTTAGCAATCGTTAATGCCATCCAACGATTTCGGATTTACCTCCTCCCTGAGAAATTTCTTATTCACACTGATAATCAGGCAGTTCGCGATTTTCTCAAAACTAAACAACGAGAAACTAATTCTCGCAGAATTAATTGGTACAACACCATTAATCAATATTCTTATGAAATTGTACATATAAAAGGCACTGACAATTTTCTTGTTGATTATCTTAGCAGAGATGAATCCACGCCGTCCTCCCGATAAAGGAAAAGGTAAAGCGCCTGCGACACCACATCGCACTCGCAAAAAAGCCACCCTCGGCTTACTCCCTATCCCTCGCGGTGGAATTCTCATCCGCGAACCCCAAACAGCAGCAGCAACTCCTACCCAAAGGCCTGCTTCTGGCTACACTAGAATTCCTGCCACCACAGCAGAATTCACCCCCTCTCCCTATCAACCTTTTAGTCCCTATTTCTACCCCGGAAATAGTCAAAATCAGGACAGTCAGGATCCTTATTATTTATGGAACATGACCCCAGCCAGCTACTCCCAGGTGGTACAACAACTACCAGCGGCTATTGTTCCTTCTTCTTTTGGTCAGTCAGTGACAAACACTACTGATTTCTTTAAACATGATGGTGTACCTACCAAATGGTATCATCACATTAATACTTTGTGGAAGACTCAGTTAGCCGGACAGAAAAAACCATTCCGGACTGCTCTTACCACCTTCTCTAAAACCCTTGGTTTCTTTTATCAGAAACAACTCACCCTACAGAATGTTGTACTTGACTCAATTAAACAACTTGATTGGGAAGATGTCACCTCCCCTGAAAAAGTACAAAGCTTTCTTCAGATTTCTGACTGTATTGAAGATCATCTTAAAGATCCTCTCTTCTTTAAAATTAAAAGAATTTGTTTATACTTCAAGGCTCAAGAAGTCCTTCCTAAAGAAATCTTCCCAATGATACAACGTCATTGTAATGAAGAACAATACCAGCGCTACAAAAGCTTCATGCTGGAATACCCAAAAAATATTATGAGAACACATCATCAACAGCACCGTCTGATCTTTTACCCCGGACACGAACCCTGGAGTATTGCTGCTGTTGAATGGGGACTCGTTGGTCAACTAGTCTTCTCTAGTGACTGTATCTCTGTCCTCGACCAATTGCCCATGATGATCAGAACCATGGTCGTTCATGCTACTGCCAATTGGAGATTCTCAGGTGGACTCGAATTCACCATTACCAGTACTTTGGGATGGCGACACAGAGAACGCTTCTTCCAGCCATATCAGATTTGGCACCTCCAACCTGCGTCCTATTACACAGTTCAGGAACCAGCCCTCATCACCGATGAAGATGAAGCAGCTACCATAGCCAACCACTTCATCGAAAAAGAGAATAAAGTTGTGTGCGACAAAACTTTATTGGTTGTCAAC